>NW_027530974.1:13415813-13453746 GCF_008692635.1 Crocuta crocuta
CCAGAAGGGTTTTTATTTTGGGTCTGTGGTGACCGGGAGTTGGTAGCCCAGCAGGGGAGTCCTGGGGCCTGGGACAAGAATCCCAGCCTCAGGGCTAGCTCAGGGAACCAAGAAGAAACCCACCTTTGTTCTTTAATATTTTGCCTGGGGAAATGACAGATCTGACACTAAACCTCCAGAAAACTGGTTAACACCATAACACTGTGGAGGAGTGTGGACCTCCAGTGTACAGGTCATAATGATCAGAAAATCTTTTGAAAACACCTCGTTGTAACCTCACCATAAAGTCACTTGGGTGGCCACCACTGAAAAGTGGAGTCTGTGTTGTGGAATCCCACCCCCCCCACCCCCCCGCCCCCAAGCAAGCAAGCTTTGCAGTATTAAGGTACAGAAGGTCATTGAGTTTTCTGTGAAACTTTGTAGGACAAAATTATTTCTTTCTGGGAGGCATTCTGAGTTTTTAAAAAGGTAGAGGAATAACCAGAGAGCATTTGAAAAAGGCATTTTTAGTGCATTTGCTGAAAGCTTCCTATAACGGGCTGGTTCTTAGCTAGGGTCATGTTATTACATAACCCTGCCCGAGAGGTTTGGTCACCACGAATTTGCGGAGGAGGCAAACGACGACGAGCTCAGAGACGCCACCCGTGGCTTTGCAGCGGGGTCTAAGGTATGCTCGGCAGCCAGGTCTCTCACCACAAGTTTTGGGAGACCTTTCTAGACCATGGTTGCCTCCCGAAACACTGCCACAGATAAAATCTAGCAATTGCGTTAAGCGAGTTATTTATACACTCAAGGGTAGGAGAATCTACCCGGTGGGGAGGAGAGTAAGACGCCTAGCAAGGAGCATGGGGGAGTGGGGAGTGTGATGACCCCACTTCTCACTTCCTCAGAGGGGGGCCGGGGAAGGGATAATTTCAAACATCACTTCTCTGCAGCCACAGTTTAAACGAGCCCATTTACGATGCGGAATGGCTGCGTCAGACTCCACGAAGTTGTTACTCGGGGCGAAGGCCCGAGGAGGTGACGCGGGGCCTGCTCCTTCATTGACAACGGCGACCAAAGCGCCACAGCAGGGGGCAGAGGCAGGTAGCCGGTGGCGTCCGCGTGGCCGGCGCGGCCGGTTTTTCTGGCGTTCGGTGTTCCAGATGCTTCCCCGCAGTCTGCATGGCCCAGCGGCGCGGTCTCCATATTCCGCTCGTTTCGAACCTCAACGCGTCGGCCTCCCTTCGCTCGCCGGCACCCCCGACGCCAGACACGCCTCCCCACGCAGGGCTGGAGCCGGGTCCCTCCGGGCGGGGCGGGGGGCGGGGTGATCGCTTGCNCAATTCCACTCCCAGGCTCGGCGTGGGAGCGATGCCCCGGGGTTGCCCGGGAAGGGTTCGTCGAAGCTTCTCGGGTGTCTAGTCGACGGGGCTGTGGGGGTCCTCTGGACTGGGCCACGGTCGGTCGGCGCCGGAGTAGGCGGGCTCCTGGCGGCTCAGCTGTGGGAGTTTTCGGCTAGCGTCCGTCGGGGAATTACCCGAGGAGCCCTAACTTGTATAAAAGCAGAGTCCATTTAAAGTTGGGCTGGATAGCCTCTCTCTCATTGGTTAGGGGGCTTGGAAAAAAGAGACTCGGCGAGCCCTCGCTGTGGTGCCGCCGCCGCCGCCGCCGCCGCTGGAGTTGACTCTTCTGCTCGCACTGCTGCTGCAGCACAAACGTGACTTCCAACATTTTTTATTTATCTTTCCCTTTTCTTTTCCAAGATGTAACTACAGATCAGACACTAAGGACCTTCACGTTTCGCTGATGTAGTTTTTGGAGGAAAAAGGGGGGGAGTGAAGGGCGTCGGTTTTTTTTTTGTGTGTGTGTGTGTTTCGGGGGAAATTTTCCATTATGAGTGTTTTACTAAAGTGAATTTTTTTTTGTTTGCTTCGTTCGTCTTNTTTTTTTTTGTCCTTCCCAATTTCGGATTTATTTCAAGGCGAATCGGGCTTTGGGGGAAGAGGAAGAAAAGTCGGATTACAAGATCCACCACCACCAACAACAATAAAAACCACCAGGATATTTTTTTGCAAATTTCTGACGGCTTTAAATTCATGAAGCAATTGTCCCCTTTTGCAATCAGCATTTGGATCTCAGAATGAGCAAGGAAAGACCCAAGAGGAATATCATTCAGAAGAAATACGTAAGTGCTCTTAACAACACATCCTTTGACTTGCAGTTTTAAGCAATGGCTGTGAATGTCAAGTTTATAGATAATTCTGCAGCTGAAGGGTTTTAAACACAACGTCCGATAAGGCTGTTTCTTTCTTTTTCTGAAAGAGGGCTTTTCAGGCAAAGTCGTGTCTGCCTAGTTTGGATGAAAAAACAGATTGGTGTAGCGATACCTCAAGTGAATAAATTGACCTCGAATGACATAACCATAATCTAGTTTTAGATGAAAGGCAAGGGATTTTGGTGGCGCTTGAAAGGGGGGGGTGGGGGCTGCGGTAATATAACTAAACTGCATTCTCGGGCGGATTTGGCCCCATATTGCACTTTGCATGCAAATGATCTTGTGTTATTATTATTAATGTTATTTGGAAAAACGTGTAACGCGTGTGTGTTGGACGCCCTTTAAGTTGCAACCGAGGGTCCGATTATGGCGATCTTGTTCCTCGCACTGGCACATCAAATTTAATGTATATGGTCGTTTTGGCTTATTTGGTTCGCAACGTAAACCAGTTGGGAATCATGTTACAGCGAATGCATTTGTTGGGATTGACTTTAATAATGGGACTGGTTTTGTTTAAAAATTCATGGTTTCCAGTTTTAGGGGGAAAAGACATACAATATAGCTAATGTTTTTAAGTAGGTATGTGAATGCATGTGAGACTACAAATAAATTCTCCCTGTTAACTGGGCTTCTGAAATTGGTTTGATTATTCAGAGATTTAAATGGTTTGGGATAGTTAAATTTGTTTTGTGCATAGTACAGCTACGTTTTGATTGGCATGGGGAGTGTTTTTGTTTTGTGTATGGCTTTTTTTTTTAAGTTTGGGGGGAGGAGGGTAAAGGGGTCGGAGGATTAACCAAATATGCACTCGAGTGATCGGTGATTAGCTGCATGCTTTAAATCAAAGAACCCATTAAAAAAAAAGCCCAAATGAACATACATTAGGAATAATGCGACGTTACACGAAAGTTTTATTTAACTCGAGTCGACAGATTGGTGTTAATATTTCCCCTTTTTGAGCAGTGTGATGTGTGTAATGGGAGATGACCTTCGGGACACTGGTTTTTGTAAAAAAAAAAAATACGTTTAATGAAAAAGATGAATGCCTCTTCTAGAGGGCTGATTCTAATCTAAGCACGTAAACTTCAACTATGAAAGAAATGCAATGTTAAATAATGAAGCCCAACTTAAAAAGCTGTTCCCTAAAGAATTTAAGAATTAAAATACATCCGCATTGCAGAGGGCTGGGTAGAATGCAAAGGACTAGTTTAAACTCAGGCTGTAGAAACTGCAGGGAGACAACCTTGCCTTGGAGCGTGGACGCCTTCCCGGGGCACGTCCGATCCGGGTGCAGCCACAAAGCAAACGGGGTAGAACTTGGACAAGAACCGCCTCCGCCGCCCCCACCCCTCCCCCGGACCCCATCCCAGACCTCACTAAGTNGTGACGTCACAAAGGGACGGGCCCGGGTGGAATCTTCTCCTCCTCCTCCGTGACGTAAAAAGTCGGGCGGGAGGTTCCACGCGGCGGGGCGGCCGGGGGAGGAGGGAACGGGCGGAGGGGTGGGCCGCCGCCGAGCGGGGCTGCCCCATGGGAGGAGGAAGAGGAGGAGGAGGAGGAGGAGGAGGAGGAGGATGCGAGCGGCCTCCGCCTTCCGCCCCGAAACGCCGCGCTTCCCTGCAGGTGAGCGCTGGGAGCCTTGGGGCCCCGGACGCGTGCTGCCGGCCCCGCTCGGGTTCCATTTCGGGGGTGGGGAGCGGGGAGGAGACGCCTTCCTTCTGCAGAAACGTTTTCCGCTTCTTCTGTTTCCAGGTCTGCGGACGGTGTGGCATTACTGCGGTGGTCGTTGTGATCGCTCAGCAACGCTTTTGAAAAGCGAGGAAACTTTATTCAGGGAGAGCCTTGCTTTGTGAGGAGGGCTGTGTTGTGGATCTGGCCACCTTGTCACTTGAAGTCCTGTTTGGGTGCCTTTGGGGGATGGGGCGGGATGCTTCTCTGGGTGATCCTGTTCAGCAACTGTTGCTCTTTCTCGAAGCCTCGAAATACTGTGTGTGTGTGTGTTGGGGGGGCGCTCCTCCTTTGCTGTGCCAGCTCTGTGCCCGGGGGCCCGGGCGAGGGAAGATTCGTCATTTATATTTATTCTTAGAAGAGCACCGGACAGTGAAGTCTCAGGGTACTGTGTGCTTCGTGCTTTTGAACGGTGGAACCAGAGGCTTGGAATCGGAGCGTGTTTAGATTTACTCTTCTGTAAAATGGAAAGGGTGACACCTGACCTGCTTTTGCCCCTCGCTTTATGTGCGAGGCTCACGTGTGTGAGATAATGTGCGTGAAAGATGTAAAGCAGGATGCTCTTTCTCTGTAAGGTGGCATTATCAAGCTGGTGGAAGGCAGCACTTTTCCTGTAATTGGTCTCAAAAGCCTGAGATGCGTGCCGCGTTGCCATTGAGTTTATTGCCTTCGCAGAGCAGAGTTTGGGGGGGGGATTGTCGATGGCAGGCTTTGGGAGAAATGATTGTTATATTTCATATTAAATGGCATCCTTGAGAAACTCATAAATTGTAAGGTAATCCTGTCTTAATTGTGCTGGGCACGGGTCCCACTACAATACCTTAAATAACCGAAAACATTTGCCTTTCAAAGCCCCAATCCACTTGGACAATAAAAACAGTTGCATGCCTTGCTCCAAAACCGTGTTCTGCCATTTCCTTCACTCTGCTGGTGGGGCTGTTCCTAGGGAGAATAGCGAATATGATATCCAGGCTTTAAAATCATTGCATCTTTGCTTTATGTATAGCAGGTTTGAGTTTGAAATGAAAATCCCTGCCACGTGAATAAAAATCTCCACGATGCATGCACTGATCACAAAAACAAATTACTGGTTTGATTCCTAGGACAGCCCAAGCAGAATTTGTAGCACAAGGCTGTAGGGTTTTTAAGTATCTAATTTTCTGATGTAAAAGCGCAGTATGATTAAACAAACCTGGGGAAAAGTTCATGTTACAAGGTTCAAAAGCAGGATTCGCTGTAATTACAGTTACATAAAATTATAAGGAAAAAAGCAGAAGCACACCAAAATGTAGTGCTAGGATTTATGAGCCCCCCCTCCTCCCCCTCGTTTACACCCATTGGGTTATTTCACAGTTGTGAGGGGAAAAAACCAAGCACGTGTCATTCAATTGCTGTGTTTTTCCTTTCCTGGGCTATTTTACGTGGCTTGCTTTCTGCCTCTTTCTAGTATGGAAAACTTTATTCTTCGTCACCTAAGTGTAGGGCAGGGGCCCTTTGGTGGCTTTTACTGGAGGGGGAGAGATTATGGAAGGAAGACTGGCAAGTGAGGAGTCCAAAAAGTGTGTCATGAAAATGTAAAAGGAAAAAGAAATAATGTCCCCGAATAACCCAATTTGAGTTACTGTCACCTGCCTGCATCATTCTTCCTTTACTGTAGGTGGGCATTTGACTTGTGTGTCTTCTGTCGCCATTGGCCCAAATAGCCAGCTGGAATTAATTGGTATTCAGATGGTATCGTGGCTGTTTCTTTTCTCGTGGTAGATCATAACCAGTTCCTGTTGCTGAGCTGGGGGCTTTGGTTCCTTTCCAAGTGCCTTGGAAATAACTCCAGTGTTAGTCTTAATATATCCCCTGCTCCAAAGGTTATTTAAACTTTTGTCCTTTAGAAAGAGAAAAATTTTTTGTTGGGATATATACCTGGTGTCTGTTATGTTCAAAACGGAACTATTTTCTCCTTGCCCCTCAGGGACGACACAAACAAATCCTGTGAATCCCAGCAGCACGTTAAAACAGTTGGTAAAGGCTAAGCCGGAGTATTTTTGTTTGCCCTTGATCGTGATGTTCTTAGGACCCAGCCCCCTGCATGCATCCCGAATGGTTAAAAATTTAGTTGCATTCTTTTTCTTCTTTTTTTAAGAGTTTATTTATTTGTAAGTTTATTATTATTATTTTTTAAATGTTTGTTTCTTTTTGAGAGAGAAAGAGCAAGCGAGAGAGCCCGAGCTGGGGAGGGACAGAGAGAGAGGGAGACACAGACTCCGAAGCAGGCTCCAGGCTCTGAGCTGTCAGCATAGAGCCCGTTGCGCGGCTTGAACCCACGATCCGTGAGATCACACCCGGAGCCGAAGTCGGACACTTAACCCACTGAGCCACCCAGGCGCCCTTAAGAGTTTATATTTTAGTAATATCTACACCCAGTGGGGGACTTGAACTCGTGAGCCCAGAGATCAAGAGGCATGTACTCCATGGTTGGAGCCAGCCCGGTGCCCACTTTGCATTGTTCTTATCCGAGTGTTTGTGGTCCCCCTCAGTCTTCCCCTTGGATTACGTAACGACTCTCACCTTCTACCTCCAGCCTGCTTAGTATGCTGGCTGTGATCGCTACCCCAGCACAAAGCTCCTGGCCGGTAGGTAGCCCTTGGTGTGTGTGCCTCTGTCCCCTTTGGCCGCCACCCATAGAAGGCTTGCCAAGTGTCAGTTGTTTCCAAATCTGGTTATTCCAGTTAGGCTTATTCTTGCAATTACAGTTAAATATTATGTAAACCTTTGAACAAGTGTGGAAAGAAAGTTGGTTTCTTTTTCCTTTTTCTTTCTCTGTTTTCTTTTTTGTTTTTATGAGAATGGGTTCTTATGAAAAGTTTTAAGTTGACTGTTTTGGGAACACTCGATAAAAGTGAATTGCTTAAAAAAAAAAAAAGAAAGAAAAGAAAAAGAAAAAAAAAATCAGGCTGTTAAATGAGATGTGGGCCCGCCGTTTAAAAGACTCGGGGAAAATCTGTTAAGGATTCTGTACATACCATCGCTTTTGCAAGTGATTCCCTTTTAAGAACCAAACTTCGTTTATGCCCAGACTCCCTTCCCAACAAACAAACAAAGCGTAACATGGAACGCTGGAATTCTCAACAATCTGTTGCGAAAAGTACATTTAGGTGTTTAAGTTAGAGTGTTAAAATAGATGTAGATTTTCAGGTTTCCCGACCGGCAGACTGCACCTGAGCTTTTCTGTCCCTGTCACCCCTGATTAGAGTGCTTCCGTTGTGTTTGCCCTTAATCCCCAGGTATTAAAGTAGACTCCCCGGCCAGCCCCTGCTAGATCCCGTGGCTGAAGTATGGCCCCGTTTCGAGCGGCTCTACTGAAAGTTGTATTAGTTTCAGGATTAAACGGTTGTGTCCTTCCCTGGATGGTTAGCGGGCCTGTTCCACACTCGCCTCATCTCTGCAAGCTGCTTTTGTGACACGAGGTAGACCGTCTGCGTGAGATTTTTTTTTTTAAGGTTTTGGCCTTTCCTGGGACTTTGGTTAACACTCCACTCTCTGGCAGCCTCACGCTTATAAAATAAGGGGTTTTTCCGATTCACCGCTGATTCAGAATAAAATCACGAAAAGCAGAGCCGAACCTTGTAGAAAGTGGCAGGCAGCGTTCCCCGATCCCCCTTCGCTCCCGGTCAGGTAAGGCTGCCTGCCTGCTTCCAGTACTTCCTGTTCTCGCTTGCAGGTGGGGTATGTCTTGTTCCTCAGGATGTCTGGGGACAGGAGAGGCTCCCTGCTTTACACGTGGAGGGCCTGTCCCAGAGGGTGAGGTCTAGATCCCACCTAGGGGAGCAGTTGGACCACCTCCTGGGCCTCTTCGCTGTCTGTCTGGGTTTCTCTCCACTTCCACACTGTTTGGCAGCAGATTTTTTTTTTTTTTTTTTTTGCTACTCTTGCGAGAAGGCTGCCCGTTTCTCCTGGGCTTCTCTTTGAAGCTTGAAGACGTGCCAGAAGAGCTTGGATCATAGAAAACACTCTAGAGGGGCCGCCCAACGCCCACTTCTGAAAGCATTGCGAAGCGAAGGCCCAGGCAGTTCTGAAATAACCGCCTACGTTTGTTTCCATGGTGAGTTCACACCAGAAAAAGAGGTTGTGAGTCCATTTTACAGACGAGAAAACCAAGGCCGGTAGGCATTGGTCAGATAGTTAAAGGCTGTATCGCTTGCCCAGTTTTTAGTCTAGATGAAAACAGATAAGATGAATGATCAGTGTAGCCCCGAAAAGGGCCGGGGGGCGTGGGGGGAGCCCATAATAGGGGCTCTTAGCAGGCTTCGGAGAGGTGTTTCACTGAAGGAAGTTGGGGAAGTTGAGGCAGTTTGTCAGCCTCCTGGAACAGAAGGAGTGCATCCGTCTCAAGTGCATGTTTGTGTTTGTTGTTTTTTTTAAACACCAGTTGGTGGAGCTACCCCCTTATCCCCAGCTGGCTGTCGCCGAGAGTTCGCGCTTGAAGAGCCGAGATCCCAGTCCCCCCTTGGGACTGGCTGGTGTGTGCTGTGTCTTTTTGTAAGTGTCCCCACCTGTCATCCCGGTTGCACCCGAGGGCCCGCCGGCCTACACTGGCTCCCCAGGCTTCCGAGAACGTGCTTTCTTCGCAGGAGCTGTGACCGGTCTGCTGCATACTCTTCCTTTTGCACTTATATTGCTGCCTCTGACTTTGCCGCCGAGGGGACCACGGGGCGCTGGGGGAAATCATTTGCCCTCAGTCCTCACCGGGGGTCTGGGGCCATCCTGGTAAACAAATGCTGCCCAGCTTTGTTAATGAGGCAGCATGAGTAATGGGAACACGATACGTAATTATTCCCATATTCATAGGATGTACGAGGGTGTTAGAAAGAGGGAGCCCTACTGGTTGAAGTTCTTGAGAGCTGTTTTTGAGAGCTGGTGCTGCCTGAGAGGTCTAAATTGGATTTTAAGTTCTAATTTTGAGAGTCTGTCAAGCTCCACCACCCATGAAGAGGAAGGCCAGTGAGCATTGAAATGTCACCACCAGCTGCGTTCGGTTACCAGGAATCCTAGAAGGTTAACAGAATCCCCCGTTCTGTGCTCCCAATGCAGCTCTTCCCTCCCACGCCCGTTTCCCCGGTAGATCCAGGAACCCTTTCCCAGCAATACCGTTTTGGGTGGGTGGGGGACACAGAGAGGGGGGTGGGTTGTGTGGGTGTCTTGTTTTCCATCAGGAGACCCTCTGGTTTGCTGTGCCTGAAGGATCCAGGAGAGTGTGGGAGACCTTTCTGTGCTCCCTTTTATTGCTCTTTTTAAAAAATCTGGGTGGTTCTTTCTCTATTATTTCCTAAGCACAATTTTGGTTAGGGCTTGATCTACAATGGTTATCTCTTGGTTCTCATTTCTGTCAGCTGTTAAAGTGTTTGGTGCCTGTGGGGGCAGAAACAGGTGCCAGGAGGAAATGAGAAAGGATTATAGCCGAGCATGTGTTTCTCGAATTTATTCCTTCCATAGGTTTGCAGAAAGTGGACTGCGGAATGAGTGCTTATTCTGTTAAGCAGCAGTTGGATAGAGATGTTATTAAGGCTTGGAGAATTTTGTGCCTTGTGTGTACATACGCCTTGCTAGTAGCGCATGGGCTTCGGTAACACCATGCCTCCCATTTGGACAGGCCTGTTGTGAAGATACAGGGTACCTCCTGGTGGTAATGGACCAGATTGGGGATAAGAGCCGAGTTCAGGGTTGGGTCCTATATTACACTGGCCGTGTGTGGCCCCGGGCAAGCCACATAACCCCACGGAGCCACTTCCTCATCTGGAAAACGTGTTCTGTGCACCTTAACGGCCTTGTTGCTGGGAGAGCCAGTGAGATTTTTGATGTGAAAGCACTTCGTAAATTGCATACGCCCGCACAAGGGCTCAAGGTATTATTACCCAGTTGGAAATCACCATCCTGGAGACATGGGGCCTGCCGGCAGCCTTCATAGCTGACTCAGAAATAAATGAATCAAATGAGTTCTATGCTTTGCTTCTTAATAAACCAAATGAGTAGCAACAGATACTCTGAAGTCCGTTTTGATGTAATATTTTCCCACCTCCACCCTCTCTGTCTGTTCCTGAAGCTCTTCTGATCCAGCACTTGACTCCCAAAAACACAGATTGAGAGGCACAGATTGACGGTGAAGAGCGGCACTGAGTCTGCATGCAAAGATCACCAAAGGTGTTTAAACTGGACCTTGGAGCAATAATCCTTAAAATTGAGTATCTGATCATGAGCCTTCATTGGCTCCCTGTGGCTTTCAGGATCAAGTCTGAACTAAGTGTGTCCTCAGCACAGTATGAGAAGCCCTTCTTGCTCTACCATTCCGCCCAGTCTGCTTTAGCTGAGCCCACCCCCTTTGCCTTTGCACATTCCTGTTTCTCGAACGGGGCCCAAGGAGCCCTTCCTTGGCCTGCTACCCTGTTCTCCAGTCAGGCAAGGCTAAGCCCCTTCACTCTGTCGGCCTGACTCCTTCCACCTGTGTGTCTAGGCTCTGGAATCCGTGCTAACCTGTCTCTTACCCTATTAGCCCCCAAGAGGAGGGGCTGAATTTTATGGCAGCAGGCGGCTGAAGAAATATTTGTTGAGTTGAAGCTTTTGGAGTATGTCAGTTCCTCCCTGGCTGTGGGAGGGAATTGGTATGGACCTAGCAGAAAAAGATCAATGTAACTAAGGAGAATCTCTCAGCTGAGAAAGCCTGGGGTGTCTAGTGCTGTTACGCGACTTGACTGAGGTCACACATTTCATCAGTGACACAGCCGGGGCGTGAAAGCCAGCCCCTGGTACAGCAGAAGGCAGTCTGTTAGTGGTTTTGGAAAAGTTTTTAACAGATCCTTCCTCCTTCCACTTGGGTTCTCAGTTGTCCATGGTAATTTCAATAACTGATTAATTTTCATGGGAAAATACAGGCCACACGTAAGCCCCATACTTATATGTGTGTGCGCATGAACACACACACACAGTTTTACACGTGTAGTTTCATGCTTCAAAGTGATATTATGTGCTTTTTGTGTTTATATTCTGCCTTGATTAGAATACATTTCTACACCATTTTTATTTTATTAAAAAATTAATATTTATTTTTGAGAGAGAGAGACAGCATGAGCAGGGGAGGGGCAGAGAGAGAGGGAGACACAGAGTCTGAAGCAGGCTCCAGGCTCTGAGCTGTCAGCACAGAGCCCCACGTGGGGCTTGAACTCGTGAACCGCGAGCCACCCAGGCGCCCCAACACCATTTTTAAATTTTATTTATTTATTTATTTTTAAATGTTTTTTAAAATTTATTTCTGAGAGAGAGAGAGAGACAGTGTGAGCAGGGGAGGGTCAGAGAGAGAGAGAGAGAGATACAGAATCTGAAGCCGACTGCAGACTCTGGGCTAGCTGTCAGCACAGAGCCTGATGGGGGGCTCGAACCCACAAACTGTGAGATCATGACCTGAGCCCAAGTTGGACGCTTAACCGACTGAGCTACCCAGGCGCCCCTAACACCATTGTTTTTAATGGTTTAAGGCACTTGGTTGAATTCTACCATGGTTTACTCTTTTGGTTTGGGGACTCATGCAAAATCACGTGGGCAGGCAGTGTGCTTTACCTGTATCTTTTTTCACTTAACTCCACATTCCTCAGAGTGGAATTCCTGACTGCGAAGTGCCCATGTTTATACGGAGATCCCTGTTTCTGCATTGTTTTCTTGGAGAAAAGCTGTACTAATTTACAGTCCCATAGGTAGTGCATGAGAGGCCAGCGGGTTTGTTTGTTGGCTTCTAAAAACCAATACAGGCCCCTGTAATGAGTAGTAAAGATGTCAGTTGGGTTTTATTTAACTTTCTATTTTCTTTCCTTGTCCTCTCTCAGGGCCTTAGAACTAAAGGAGGTAAGATATGTGAAATCACTTTGTAAAACAAAATTGCTCGAAGAATACGGTGTGGTATTATCAGAACAGCCGACCACAGTCTTGAAGGGTGAAGAGTGACTGTATGCGATGCTATTTCCTATTTATGAAATGCTTTTTTTTTTTTTTTTTTTGCCAGGACATGACACGCTTTAAGATGACCTGGAATGTCATTGCTTTCGCGTGTAATTTAAGCCTTGTTTGCGAGGTGGGCTTTGCATGGTTACAAAGGTCCCTTTGGGCTCCCGCTTGGCAGAGACCTTTCGTTTAAATGGAGTGGATACATTCTGGTTGTTTGCCATGCCCTGGCACGGCGTTAGGTGTCAGAAACAAGGTTATGGCCCTTGTCCTCGGGAAATGTATCATTTAATTGGCGGCGGGATGCGCAACCCTGGGAAAAGAGCAGGTGGCCTTGGGTGAGTCACCTGAGTCTCCGTTTCTTCATCTGTCAAATGGGGAGAATTGCATCTTTAATCTCCAGGGCATTTTGGGGGAGGCCAGATCCAGCGTTCACCTGCGAAGGGCTTACAGACTGCTATCTGGACTGTGTGATCCTTGTAAATCCCACAGGTCTTTGTGACTGTAGTTCTCCAGACTCAAGGTGGAAGAGGAAACCCCGTGTTTCTGGGGTTATCTTTGCTGATTATAGCATGTCCGGTTGTCTGAGGAAGAGGCTAGGAGTGAAAATAATACAGGCGCCCAGTGCTGTTCCTTCTCACCAGGACTTGCCATTTCTTCCCAACGTAAGGAAAATTGCAGCCTGGTGTCTACACTGGACACACGTTCTCCATTGTTCAGATGATGGATTACAGCCNGAGGACGAGGTGGTATCCCAGTGCTGCTAAGAAGCAGCATTACTTTCTGGTATTTTAAAAGAGTACTTTTGGGTAAACCTCTTTTCCTTCCTTTTTAATTTTCTAGTCAAGATGTCCCTTTAGAGATGTGGTCGAACTTGTTCGTGTTTATTGGTTTTACCCAAATGGCCCCCTTTTCCATCCTGAGGCCGCCCGGAGCGCTAAAGCGCTGTGTGTTCTATTTTCGGGCTGGTAATAATGTCCCGATGTTGGAGGATGAAAGAGCTAACGGGAATGGAAGGCGTTGCATAAGGAGCCATGGCCTGGAGTCCCAGTTAAATTGGGGCACATGGTTTTCTCAGGCCTTGAAGGCTTTCGGGTGTGCTGTCTCGCGGGGCTGCGTCCGCGACCACGCCGCAAACCCTGGCCCCTTGCACTTGGCCACGTCACTCCTTTTCGCATCGATGATTCTGAGTCGGAAAAGGTCAACTGCCCTTGATGCCAAATGAACAGTGGCCTTCGTTTCTCAACAGTTGGAAAGCCTGCAGTGTTTGGTGGGGCCTTCAACAGAGTCTCTCCTGNCGCTGAGCCTGGTTATTTTAGCCCAGTTTCGTTGAACATTCCAGGCCTGCCAGGCCCTGTGGCCTTTTGGATTGGACTCCTGGTCGCTGGCCCTTCTTTTGAGGCGTGTTTATTTTCCGTGTTTACCTCGATATACCACGCCTCGTTCCGAAAAGGATTTAGGGTCGTAATGAGCAGTCATCCTGGGAGCAAATAATTTTCGCTTTGATCTGACTCAAGTTCGCTCTCCAAATGCAGAAAGCGACAACCGTATTAAAACACGGGCCGTGGCCAGCCATCCTTCTGAGCACAGCGGAGTTAGTTAGGGCCAAGTGGCTGTTTGTGTTAGCTTTGAAAAGTTGGGCTAAAACCTTTAATTAAAGGCGAGTTTTGTTAAGTAATATTGGTATTGACACCCTGACCAAACTCTTAATCTGCAAGAATTTTAAAGATGCACCAAAAGCCATCCCCGGCGGTGGTAACATCGTTGAGTGGCAGAGATCAGGTTTCTGTCTAAATGTCACTGCAGTGCATCACTTTTTTCCACAGCGCAGGGGCCTCCCTGCGCCGGGGAGGGTCTGGATTTAATAACAACGAACTGCTTCGGGGGGAAGCGATCGGTAGATGTTCGTGCATGATTTCAGCGTCCTGTGTCTTTAAAACTGTTTTCAGATACCCGTTCTGTATGGTAATCCTCAGAACTACTGTTAGGATTCCAAACCATTGTGGTTTAAACTTAGCTGGAATCTGAAAGGTGGCTGACAGAGTGAAAGGAAACCTCCTTTAAATAAGGAACACATTTGGCTTGCCTGATTGTTCCAGAGTCAGGGCTCTGGGCATAGCTGAGCCATGGGCCAAGTCTCTTGGTGGAAGAGGAGGTGGGGAATGCTTGCTTCAATGTACTGGCCTGTTCTCCCCCAGCTCAGTCTAAACACCCGTCAATTAGCCCTGTAGAAACTCCCGCTGCAGATACAGACTTGCAAAGCTTCGTGTTCCGCCACGTTCTTGTCTAGATGAGAAACGCAGTTTTTTGTACTCGTGATAAATCAAAACCCTAATGATGCTATTAAAATAGGTTCTCTTTTGGCCCTGGTGAGCTAGACAGCCCTGGGAGGCGAGGAGCACGGATGTGACTTGGAAATATCTGAAGCAAAAAAGTGGTGTTCACTTCTCTCTTCTCATTCCGCCCGCTGCCCTAATTAAGTGATGTGGTCACTACCCCAGCCCTGACAGAGCCCAAAACGAAGCACATTTTCGACTTACCCGGCCTGTTTTCCTTCCCTCCTTTCTCGAGACTGGCTGAAGTTGTCACGTTATTTCTTTCCAGAATTTATTGGAGCAGGAGGCAAAGCCTCTTGGGAGTATAAATAATGATGATTATAAAGAACAGTTTACCAGGGAAGGCCATTATCTTTGACTTGGCAAAAGCTTTTACAGCCCAACATTGTTTGCTTACAGTTGTTTAATACAAACGAAGACCTTAATGGTACCTATTGTACGAGGAGTCCCTTTTACTCTATTTGTACACGGAGGTCATCTCCATAAAGAACAGCACCACCTTGCCCAGGCATAATGCTTGTTCCTCTGGACAGGCATTATATACCAGCCAGGGAAGGCCTTGGATGGTAGTTCATGCTTGCTTTTTTTCCCCTCCCTTCCCTTACCGTCAACAGCAAGTAATCCTTCCTGCCCTTGTGGAAAGATTTCTAAAGCCGATAAATAATATCTAATTTACATCTGGAGGCCCTTTCTCTCTGTTCCTCCCCGACATATGAAGCTAAAGATGGCTTGAACCGACGGACGTTGAGTGAATATATTTAAACGGTAGACTCCCATGTTCTTAATTAAAGNATATATATATCTCCTTGGCGCACGGTGCTGTCCTTTGCTGCCATATCTTTAGCAAAGTGTCGGCCCGTTTTAGCCTTTCTTTTTTTAAAACTCACATCTCCCAACTTATTCCAGCTCGTTTGGCAGCTCGTCAACTATTTTTCCTTTGGCGTTTCGGTGGTAGTTTAAGACGGAAGGCNCCCCCAGCCCCTGCCAGCCCTGAACAATTCAGCGGGGTTTGGTATATTCAGTGTCGTGCAGGCGTCACCACGGTCAGCTTTAGAACCTTTCCGCCCCCCTCCTTTCAGCCGTCGCACCTCTCTTTCCAGCTTTCCTGGGCTGTGGCAAATACTAATCTACTTTCTGTCTCTCCGGATTTGCCTGTTCTGGACATTTCATCTAAATGGAACCATACAGCATGTGGCCTTTGGTGACTGGCTTTTTTTTCACTTAGCAGAACAGTTTTCAAGGTTCATTCATGTTGGAGCGCGGGTCAGTACTTCGTTCCTTTTTGTGACCAAGTACTATTTCATTGTCTGGGCCTGCCGCCGTTGGCTCATCCATCCGTCCATCCATCCATCCATCTGTCCGTCCGTCCATCCATCCATCCATCCATCCGCTGATGGACGTTTGGGTTGTCTCCCCTTTATGGGCAATTGGGAATAACACTGCTGCTAACATTTTGGGCACAGCTTTTTCTTGGGGGTGACGTTGCCATTTCTCGTGGAGTACTTCAAGTTACACAACGTTGCACATCGAACTCCCCACTGCACTTATTTAGTGCCCTTTAATTAACCTGCTGGGCGATTCTCTGCTGTGTCCCTGAGCCGCGTGGGTTCTGTTCAGTGGGGTGCTGTACTGGGCTCTCCCCTTGCCTTTGGGGGACTGGGGTTCTCATTTGCCTCACTGCCTGACTGCCACCCTTCACTGGTATGTAGGGGGGCCAGCAGTGGTTTTATTTCCTCTGTCCCTTTGTAGTCGATTAAACATCGTTCATACAAGTTTAAGATAGAAACATAACATGCTCCACCGGCTCAGGCGTGAAAAAGCAGTGGGACTTTGAATTTTACCATTTGTGGGTGCTCAGGTGTTTTTGGCCGTAGCTCTGGGTCTTTCAGGTCCACACAGTTTTGGGAGGGGTAGAGTTAAACCCCCGCTCTGCTCTGGGTGCAGGAGGAAGGGGAATTGTTGCCCTGCTTCATCTTCACTTCAGACTTTCTCATTTGTTGGCAAAACACCTCAGGGAAGAGAACCACTGTCTCTTAGAAACTCTCTCCTATTTTCTTGGTCCCTCCAAGCCTGCTTTGCCTGAACAAAAAATGCTTCCAAGGCTCTTCATAGTGAACCGCTTTAAGAAATGGGGGTTATGGGACACCTGGCTGGCTCAGTCGGTTAAGCGTCTGACTTTGGCTCAGGTCATGATCTCACGGTTCATGGGTTCAAGCCTCATATCAGGCTTGCTGCTGTCAGCCTGTCAGTGCAGAGCTTGGAACCTGCTTTAGACTCTGTGTCTCCCTCTCTCTCTGGCCCTCCTCTGCTCACGTTTGGTTTCTCTCTGTCTCTCAAAAATAAATAATGTTAAAAAAATTTTTTAAAAAAATGCGAGTTGTTTTAAGGAAGAGGGATGGTGCCATTTTTTTTTCTTGTGATATTTTTGATTTGTACCAGAGTTACTTTTCCCAATTCTAATTTTTAAAAACAGGTTATTTATTTATTTTGAGAGAGAGAGAGAGAGAGGAGAGGAGAATCCCAAGCAGGCTCCTCACTGTCCATGCAGAGCCCGACATGGGGCTTGATCCTGTGAACTGTGAGATGATGACCTGAATGGACATCAGGAGTCAAACTGAGCCACCCAGACACCCCTCTCAATTCTGACTTTTATTGTTTTTATTTGTTTTTATTTTATATCAACTCTTATTAAAAAATTTTAAAAAAATGTTTATTTTTGAGAGGAAGAGCAAGAGAGCATGAGCAGGGGAGAAGCAGAGAGAGAGGGAGACACAGAATCTAAGGCGCACTCCAGGCTCCAAGCTCTCAGCACAGAGCCCGACATGGGGCTCGAACCCACAAACCAAGAGATCATGACCTGAGCTGAAGTCGAATGTTTAGCTGATTGAGCCCCCGAGGCTCCCCCCAACTCTTATTTTTAAGCTTTCAGAGAAATTGTGAGGCAATAGAAGAGAGGTGGAAGCGGGGGAGGTCTGAAAAAGTCATGTGGCCGAGGGTATTCCAGAGCCTCTCAGAAAGTGGAGAGTGAGTGAACATCTTGGTGAGGATGTCTGCGCCTGTCCCCTGTCCTCGAGGGAAGCTGATGGCCAGCGAGCCTGTCAGCATTTGGAATCTTATCTGTCACTTAGTGCTTAAGTTCAGTGTCAAAGAACATTCCTTACTCATGGTATTACTCCTGTTTTTTTTCACACCGGTATTTCTGCTACAGCTTTCTGTCCCAGACTGACTCTTGTGCTCAGGTCATGGACTTGGCTAGCCCAGTGGGGAGCCCTGATGGACAGCCACATTTGAAATTTTCTCTGTAGTGGCCAAACAACCAAGAATTGGCAAGGTTAGATCCCTACCTCAATTTAGAAGGTAGGTGTGAGTGAGTGAGTGTGTGTGTGTGTGTGTTTCTGTCTGTATATCTGAAAAGGAGTTACTATTTTAAACTTGGCATTGTTTAACTGGAAATGCGCGTTCTCTTCTGCCCAGCTGCCTTTGTGCGGTGTACCTATAACCTACCCGCCATACTTGGGCCATTTCAAAAGCAAATGCAACACCCCTCCTACCAAAATTGCCTATTAGAGCTAATTTTAAGAATTGAGTTAGAACTGCCCTATAATGTAATGCAGAATATTTCCCAATAATGCCTAGGTTAACAATGATAGTCTTGCTGTATTGTGCAGAAAGGGCTTCTGTTCAGACCCAGCTGGGTTTCAGGCTTAATTCATTGCTCTATGGTGGGATCACCACAGCTGCTGTGGGGCCTTTACAAATGCAAAAAAGCTGTCAATGTTTGTTTCATCAGCTGCATAAGCGATGAGGCCAAGTTGAGGAATCCATTCCAGTGTGCAGTGTGCAGGCGGTAGCCATTATTGTTTACAGAATTAGTGTGTTGGAGCTTTAAAATAGTTGGCATATCGGTCGCCCTTTAAAAGCACAAGACTAAGGAACAGGACCAGTTGGTTGTCCTTGCGGTGCTGGCCGGATCCAGCCCAGCCCTTATCTTCAACAGCCACTGTTACAGTCTGTGCCACGGGACTGACCTTTTGGGACACGGTGGGGGCCCTGAGTTCTTGTCCTTTTCCATCCCCACCCCAAACTTAGGCTTGCATTCATTGGTTTGCAGGCCATTATTTAGAGTGCCATGATTGTAATTGAATTTTAAAGCCTTGATCATCCTCCCAGCTCCAGATAGGTATGGGATCGTCAGCTGGGACTTCAGAGGAACATTCTAGATTCTGCCCTCTGGGATTTGTTTTGCCAAGTGATAACGCTTTGGGGAATTGCCCTCATTTCTCCCAATAGATACAGAAGCTAAGGCTGCTTCTTGGCTGCAGACAGACCGATGCACTGGTCAGGTCGCTTTCCAGCCAGTTAGGGGGTGTTCCCCAGGGTCCCTCAGCGGATGCCAGCCCCTTTCTGCGGGGACCTGGGTAGCCACGGCAGCTTGTAGCAAGCGTGTGCAGTCCCTCTTGGGCTGGGCAAGCCTGTGTTTGGGCATTGCATACGTGACAGTGGGGCACTGTCCCAGCTCCCCTGGAGTTACTTCCAGCCCCCTTCTCTCAACGCGGGGGTCTTCCCAAAAGTCCTGCCTCATGGAAGCTGGAAGGCTGTGGTGGTGGCCAGTCTCTGTAGGTTGTAAAAGCAGACCTTGCCTTGTCAGGGCTCTCAGCCAGCGGTGATGAGTAACGGTCCTTCCTTCCTCCCAGCTGGAACTGTCCCAGAGTGCACTCTCACATTCATAAAAAGGGTGGCATGAGGCTCAGGGGCTCCAAATTAAAGGTCAGTACCGATCAGCTTTATGTCTCCACTCACTGTCACACAGGCTCTTCTTAATTCCTTTATGCCTCCACGTTTAACCCTATGAATTATCTGGAGCCCAAGATTACGTGTGGGTCTGATGAGTCCCCATGTGGTATTTGTGCTGATTAAGCAGAGTTTGGGGGGGGTGTCCTTGTATGGCCTCCCTTTTAAAGAGCTCTTTTTAGGGGAGAGGATGGGTGAGTGTAATTGCACTCTTACTTAGAGTGAACTTCAGTACAGAACAAATACAAACATCAGCTCAGAGTTTTAACTTCTCAATGGCCCCCAGCAGCCTACGCACACATGCACACATGTGCACACACACACACATGAACATCAGTCCAGAGTTTTAACTTTCTTCTCAGTGCCCTCCACCAGCCTACTCGCATGCACTCGCGCGCGCGCGCGCGCACACACACACACACACACACCCCAACAGTAGCAGGGGTGGGGAAGGGAAGTGGCCAGCAGGGAGCCCCGCCCCCTCTCCCTCCAGGGAGAGGCTAATCTGTGGGGCCTCCTAAGGAAGCAGCAGTTTTCATGGTCATTGTCTCCACAGAGTAGTGCTTGGTTGCACTTGGGGAAACGTCATTTGCCCAGCCTGTTCCTCTCCTGGCCGGGGTGCCTGTTGTATATTTTGAGTTTATGGAGCCTTTGATCAAAGCCCCTTCCGCTTTTATTGAGTCATCCTGAGGCAACAATGTGTTCTTGTTTTAGTTTGTTTGAAAGTATTGCGTTCTCTGTTTTCAACAGTTTTGTGGGATACATATCCCAGCGATTGTGTGTGTGTGTGTGTGTGTGTGTGTGTGTATGTTGATTCAAATGAATGTCACCTGGTGACTCTTAGGGACCTCAGTCATCTGCCTCCTAGAAAATTCACCCCTGTAAATCAGGGCGTCGATGGACCCCAGAATGTCCACCCTGACACTAGCTGAGTGCCCTAGATCATTGGGCCTCATCCTCAAGTCAGCCTCCGTGTTCTCCACTGTGAAATGGGGTGCACAGGCCTTGCTGAGCAAAGAAGGGGTGTTTTATTTAATTAAAAAATTTTATTTTTGCTTGTTTAATTTTGGGGGGGGTGGGGACTGCGAGTGAGCCTCATCAGGGGAGGGTCAGAGAGAAAGGGAGACACAGAATCTGAAACAGGCTCCAGGCTCTGAGCTAGCTGTCAGCACAGAGCCCGATGCAGGGCTCGAACCCATGAACTGCGAGATCATGACCAGAGCCGAAGTCGGACGCTTAACCGACTGAGCCAGCCAGGCGCCCCAGGAGTAGGTAGGTGTTTTAGTATACATGCCCCCCCCCCCACACACAGTAGGCGTTCCCTTCTACCTGCGCGCGCATCAATGTCTCTCCTACAGCTACCATGACCGAGGGCTTGGACTAACTGACATGTTGCAACTTGCCTTTGGCAAACTATTAGTTAAGTCGTTCTCCTCTGGCTGTGGGGAGAGATGGTGAGCTCACCGCTCTGAACATAAAAAATGCGTCCAGAGAGAGCCTGAGCTTCCTGGAGTGTCATTCCCCTGACCTCAGTGGCCTCCACCCATCCAAAAAAAAAAAAAAAAAATAGGCAGGCGAGCAGCTTACTCCGGTGTAGCATCCGGTGTAGAGCTGGGGGCCTTAGCTTTTCCCACATAGGGTAGGTGGCTCCGAGATGGGCCTGGGGGAGCAGAGGGGGTGGACGCCCGGAGCTGGGGAGGGGCGCCCGAGCCCTAACCAGCTGGCTGGAAGGGCGCCCCTTGCGGAAAAGTTGTGCTCAGCGTCGGGTTTCAAATGATGGTGAGATGCCGCCGGACTCCAAATACTCTGGGAGTGGAGCGTGCTGGTTCTAGTGTTTTCTGGCCGACATCGTGTTGGCCACGGTGCTCGGACACCGAGGGGGGTGGGTATTTCGCTGGCGTTTCTGCCCTTGCGCATCGGGTAGTGATCTGGGAGGACGAGTTCACCTTGGTTTCATTCCCGAGGCCTCCACGGGGCCCCTGACAGCTCTTTGTCACCGGGCGTTCATCTAGATGGGGTGGGAGGTTACCGGGCTGCGCACCCGCCCACCCCCAGGGGCCCATGTATTTTACTTCCGTTCCTGAGGGTGTCGTTGTGTTACTTGGGGCCATTCATTTGAGGCTTCAGCACATGGACACACAGGCTCCCACAGTGCTGCTGGGTCAGAACCCCTAAGGTCTTCACTGCTCGATTCCGGGGCGGGGGGGAAGGATCAGTCGTTCATACTGTGGCCACAGTGGGCATGGACTCAGTGTGGACCGCTCCCCCCCCCCAATAGGGGCAGATGCAGGGGGTCCGCGATGAGACGTTGGCCCCTCACTGCCTCTCTGCTCACTAGAGGTTGTGATAAGAGGCGGCGGCTGCCACTTTTTCTTGCTGTCGAAGGCCTGTTCGCATCACTGGATACAGAAGTTTAAAACCAAACCTCCGAACCCTCCCTGATGGCCTGTGTGACCCGAATTAGCTGTTCGCCCACATCCAGCACTTTCACGGCGCAACCCAGGAGCTCATCTCTGGACTAGAAAGTTCTTTTGACCAGACGGTTGTCATTGCCTTCTTAGGAGAGCAGCTTTGCTCCAGGACTTCATTTGGTCCCAGGGAGATGGCTGCTGCCTCCCTGTTAAGCTTTTTTCCATGATCCCGTTGTTGGCTCGGGGGTGGCGAGGGGGGCCCTGGGGGTGAAAGAAAGGAGCTGCTAAGAAGTGGTTCTGCCTTGTACCCAAAAGACCGGTGGCGTCAGAATGGGGGCAAAGTGGGAGGGAGCCCGGGGCGCTGAAGCATGACAGCCCCGCAGGGGCCCCCGGGACCCAGCAGCACAAAAAAGGGAACTTTTGGCAGAATCTGTCACACGCACACGTCTCCCTCGCCTCCATCCATTCTCCCCCGCTGTTGTGTAAATCTCCCGGTTGGAAATGTTGAACACTGCACACCGGAGAGTCCTTCCCTGGCTTCCCTTGGCCGGATNTGGAAGCCAAGTTTAATTAGACTCCAGGAAGTTGGGGGCTATAACTCTTTTTGTTAAATCTTTCTGGGAGTCAGGCGCGCGCCAGAGGCAGGCAAGGTGGAAAATGCCAGAGGCTGCTCCCGGCGAGGAAATTTAGGGCCTCCCCTTTTGTCTGGGCTGTGCTCAGGGAGCACGGTTTTATCAGAAGATGCGGCCAGCTCTCACCTCGTGATGGCCTTGAAATGGTTGCCACTTGGTTAGGTGGTGGCCTCCTTGGAGAAGGAGGAAGGGGGGAGGAGGAGGAGAGGAGGGGGAGGAAGGGCCTTAAATAGCTTTCTGTCTCCTCCCAACCCAGCCTGAATTCCCTTTGCCATAAGGGCACAGCTAGATTCTCTGCCGCTTGCTCCGCCCCCAGCCCTTGACCAAGTCCTTCAATAAGTGACGTTTTCTGACTTCACAACTGCCTTCTAACATTGGCTTTTTATTCTTTTTACTTCTTCTTTCTCTTCCTTTTTAATGTTTATTTATTTTTGAGAGACCAGAGAGAGACAGAGCATGAACAGGGGTGGGGCAGAGAGAGAGGGAGGTACAGAATCTGAACCAGGCTCCAGGCTCTGACCTGTCAGCACAGAGCCCGACGCGGGGCTTGAACTTACAAGCTGTGAGATCATGACCTGAGCCAAAGTCGGATGCTTAACTGACTGAGCCGCTCAGGCGCCCCTATTTTCCTTACTTAAAAAAAAAATTTTTTTATATATTTTTATTTATTTCTAGGAGAGAGAGAGAGAGAGAGAGAGAGCGTGAGCAGGGGAGGGTCAGAGAGAGAGGGAGATGCAGACTCTGAAACAGGCTCCGGGCTCTGAGCTGGTAGTCAGCACAGAGCCCGACGCGGGGCTCGAACCCATGAACCGCGAGATCATGACCTGAGCAAAAGTCGGTTGCTTAACCAACGAAGCCACCCAGGCGCCCCTTAAAAATTTTTTTTTAATAATTATTTTTTAAGTAAGCTCTAGGTCCGACGTGTGGTTTGAACTCACCACCCCAAGATCAAGAGTCGCACGCTCCGCTGACTGAGCCAGCTGGGTGCCCCTAACATCGGCTTGTTACTCTTTTAGTATACTTTGAGGTAATTTCCGAGCATTTTGGGTGATGGGCTGGTTCCTTGTTCTTGGAGACTTTCCACATGGTCACAAACAGCGACATTTGCTCTGTAGGAAAAATCCTCTCTATTACTATCCAGGCAGGATTTATGGATATCTGAAGTGCTTCCACTGATTATGTAGACCTGAGCCCCATCAGGGTCCAGGAGTACATTACTGTCTAGCCAGGCATGGACTGTCCACAGGAAGGATACTTAGAATTTTTCTCCCTGACCGAAGATGGGTAAACTTAATATTTGGTGACATGGCCTTTAATTGAGTTTGGCCGGGAGGTGGTTTAGCTTCATCGCATCGGTATTTTTTTTTAAGTTTATTTATTTTGAGAGAGAGCAGGGGAGGGAAGGGGCAAAGAGAGAGAGACACACAGAGAATCCCAGGCAGGCTTTGGACTGTCAGCACAGAGCCCTACGAGGGGCTTAAAACTCAGAAACTGTAAGATCATTACCCGAGCCAGATGCTTAACCACTTGAGCTGCCCAGGCAGCCCCATCTCAGCTTCTTAATTTCTTTCCTGAGTAGTTCCATAGAAATTGTGTGTGTGTGTGTGTGTGTGTGTGTGTTGTGTTTTTCACATGTGGAATTTATACATAGGGAACAGTCTTTCCTTACTACTTCTGTAGATCTTCCCCTTTCTTTTCTTCAAATAGATTTGCTCAGGCTCTTTCTTGGTTATTTGTGTATTTGATCCTAAGCGTTTGTTTTAGGTAGTCTGACAGCCTCTCATTCTGTAGGTGTAGAATTGAGATTTTAAGTAGCTTCAGGGTCCCGAGGCCTGTCAGGCGGACGTGGGGGTACATCTGGAACTGGGAACTGTCCCGTTGGCTTTATAGTGACCGTGTTCTAGAGGGTGCTGGGCTCTGGGTTAGAGTTTCGCTCTGCCTTGAAAGAGCCTTGGGACTTTGTACAGTTGAGTTTCGTTAGTTGTGAAGTACCATGCGGTGTGATTGGAACAGGTCCCTCCGGAATGCGAGGAGTTTCGTCTTCCTAGACCTCAGTCGCTCAACTCCCCGTCACTTTATCTGGTTTTATGTCACTTTATCTGGTTTTATGTCCACAAATATTTCTTATCTGCATGGTGTTATTTGTCCAGTTATGTATTTTTACTCTTGTGGTGTGGAAGGGCATGAAGGGAATCCAGGAGTGAGACCAAATGAGGGTTAAGAGGATTTCGGGGGCGCCTGGGTGGCTTACTCACTTAAGCATCTGACTTTGGCTCAGGTCATAATCTTACGGTCCATGAGTTTGAGCCCCGCGTCGTGCTCTGCATTAAAAAAAATAAGAGAATTTTCTCACACGAGGATCTTGTTTTATGTTTTTATGTTTTTTTATTTTTTTAAATATTTTTATTTATTTTTAGAGAGATAGAGCGAACATGAGCAGGGGAGGGTCAGAGAGAGGGAGATACAGAATCCGAAGACAGGCTCCAGGCTCTGAGCTAGCTGTCAGCACAGAGCCCGACACGGGACCCGAACCCACGAACCGCGAGATCATTACCTGAGCTGAAGTCAGATGCTTAACCGACTGAGCCACCCACGTGCCCCAAGGATCTCATTTTAAAAGGGAGCTTCTCATTGGCAGGTCTGTCTTTCTAACGGACTCCGGGGATTTGGTGCTAGGGTTTATGAATAACTTTGTGTAGGGAGTTTGTGGGTGCTAGGTCTCCCCTCTCCTATCTGTGTTCCAGCCACAGCAGCTTTTTATTCCGTGGGGAAGTCTAGGATCGCTGCTACTGAAAAAAGTTTGAAAACTATCATTTTAGGGGATCCCGCTTTCTGGACCAGCTGGAATGGAAGAGCCTGTTCGTCATTCTCCCACAGTTGCAAGATGTTTAAAAACACTGATGGGATTGTAAAGCCTAATAAACATTGCTTGAAAAAGCCTTTTCTTGGCCCAGTGTCCTATATGCTCTCCCTTCTGAGGACCGTTCTTCAGTTCTTATTCTGGAAGGAAGCCTGGTGTTGTTTCCGTACAGACAACTGGTTGTAGTGCACTGTCTGCATAGTGTTACGCATTTCCCAAAACTCTGTCATGTCTCATTTGGTAAACACAGAGCAGTCTCAGGGATTTCTGCATAGAGCCCTTGCTGTTTTGCTGGTTTCTATCCAGAACCCATCTTGAAAGCCTTTATGTCATTTACAAGAAGAAAAGGTCTCTATCAGATAATAGCTCCCATTGACAGGGTGCCTACCTACAGGACCTGGCCGGTGGTTTACCCATTCCAGGCTTCCCACCCTCACCCTGTGAAGGTGCTGCTTTCCCCACATTGCACTTGAGGAAACCAAGAGGGGCCACGTTTGGACTCCCCCTCTCCCCCACCGCCGCCNGTCACGCCGCCAGAGTCCTCGATTTCAGTTCTGACTCTGGCCATGGACTTCGTCTACTTCACTCATGGGAACGGAGACCAAGATCATCTGGGAAATGGGGGTCCTGAGTATAGCATTCATGTCATTTAATTTTGGATGTCTGCCTCCTTAACGTACATTGTAGTTTTATTATTACAGTTTTACTTATGATTATTGCCAGACTGTCACTGAATTTATACACCTGATGCCCCCTCCCAATCCCTCCCCCAGGAGTTCTTTAAAAAAAAATTGTCCCTAGTGTTGAAAGCAGAATTTAAAAAAAAAAAAACTTTTTTTAATGTTTTAGTTATTTTTGAGAGAGAGAGACAGAGCATGAGCAGGGGAGGGGCAGAGAGAGAGGGAGACACAGAATCTGAAGTAAGCTCCAGACTCTGAGCCGTCAGCACAGAGCCTGATGTGGGGCTTGAACCCACGGACTGTGAGATCATGACCGGAGCTGAAATCAGATGCTTAACCGACTGAGCCCCCAGGCGCCCCGAAAGCAGAATCTTAGTAGATTTTTCTCTCAGATCCTAAGGTCTAAGAGATTATGTATTGTTATGAACAAAGAAACTAAAACCCGAGGAGTGGCTATTTACAGAGAAGGAAGTTGGACGACTCAGAATTGGTGCCTGCCGGATTTTTACACGGCTTCCTCTTTTACTCACTTCACTTTCCGGTGTGTGCGGGGGGAATTCCTTCTGCCTGGAAACCGTGCATCTTCCGCAAATCAAGAGCAAGTGTCTGTCCTGGTCTCTCTCCCCCATCCCCCTCCAACGCTCTCTGCCGCCTGGAGACTGTTCTTAAAAATATTTCTCATTTGCTAACAGTGTTGACGACACATAGTGGGTTTTCTGTAAACACAGTGGAGAGCGAAATGATTAAAGGTTTATACGTGGGATGTGCATTCATAATGTCCTTCTACAGTCGTCCCCACCAGCGGCCCCTCCGGGACACGCTCTTATTTCTAAAAGTGAGGAAGTGATTTTCCAGGGATGCTTGTGCTCTTTGAAAACCTGTTTTTAAGGGGAAAAAAAAATACACAGCCTTTTAAAGGTGGCTTTTTGGAAGCCTGGTTTTTAGCAAGAATGTTAATTAGGACCCTGGCTTTGAGTCCCCCAAAGATCAGTTTCATTCTTGGGGGGAGACCCAGCGGAAGAACATGCCATTTCATATTTTTTCCCTTCTGTGTCTCTTTCAAAAATTTTCTACCTGCATCTTCTTCCTCTTCTGTCTTTTAATACAGTTTTGTTGTTTTTTTAGACATTAAAAGATATTTTGCTTTGCATTTTATGAGGTGTTTGGGGGATGTCCTTACGGTTTCTGCTTGCTTTTTTGGAGGTGTATGAAGAAACTGGTACAGTTTTGTCTGTTGACTAGAGAATTATGTGATTCTATTTTATTTTCATAGAAAAGCTAAAGGTTCCCATGTAGTAGTATTATCTAAGTACTTTGTTCTGAGGAAATACGTTCTGTTTGTAAAACAGGAAGTATGTGGGAATAGGGCATTTCAGCGGCATGTTGTGTTCTCAGATCCAAATTAATTTGTCTTCATTCAGATAATTTAACACAGCCTAGTAACTGATGTTTCCCGAGCTCTTTATTATAGAGCAGCCCAGGAAGTAAGAGGGTGATTGGAGAACTTGAGTTTTTGTATATAAAGGGGATAATTTAAACCAGAGCCACCAATTCTGTTGGCTGACTTTGGTTCTAGGTTTTTCTGTTAGGGCTGATCCTTGACACTTTGAGTCTTTTGCTGGGTCTAAGAAGGAGATTCTGGAGGCTTCCCTTCCCCCTTTGCTACCCCGCCCCCCACTCTGCCATTCCCTGATCGCATCAGTGGAACCCTTAAAAAGCAGTTGGCAATGTAATGGTCTCAAGCTCCACCTGCAGTTAGAAGCCGGTCATCCTTCTGGAATGTTCTTTCCATAGGAGGAGGCTGGCACCTGTGTTTGGTCTGAAGTAGGTTTTGGTTAGGTAGGCGTTTAGTTTTGTGGTTTATGGGTAGGCCACCAAACTGCAAAGAGGTGCCTTGAGGCAGTGTGATAGGATTAAGGTGGGACGCTTGGGTCTCTGTGACTTGGGGACCCGATCTCTGGGCCCGAGTTGCCGCGGGAGGTGTGCAGACCACAGGAAAGGGACAGTGGATGATCTCTCTTGAGAAGAGATCTGGGCTCGGGATCCAAAGGCTGGAGAATGAGAAACACAGTGCACGGAGCAGCAGAAAGGTTGGCCCTTGGGGTCACAGGCAAAGCCAAGAGCCAGCTGGGAAACGCTGTCCTCACCCAGAAAGGGAACAGGCCTTTGGGTATTCGGTGTTTCCTTTCTTTTAAAAGGCCCTGTGCACAGCTGAATTGGACAATTTCCTACATACACAGCTTCTTCATTAGATACTGATACCGGTTAATTCAAAATCGCCTGTAATTAGAAGCAGCTGCTGTTTCCCAGCTGACGAGGTGTTTGAATCAGATGCTTTGAATTAGCTGGACTTGGATTATTCATATTTTAATTAAAGTCCATTTTATCCCCCCGCCCCCGCCCCGCGATCTCTCTTGCCTCTCCAATGGCCAGGATTTTACAGTAGTACATTTGAAATTATGTGAGCATCCCAGTAGAAAGGAGTAATCTAAGTTCAAGGACTGTTGGTTGATTATGGTCTTGTATTATTAAATAGTGAATCTAACTGCACGGCAGTCCCCTTCTCTCACCCTCTGAACCTTGCTTCTGTAGTGGGGGGAAATTTCATCCCATTTAGAGAAGTCGAGACTTCTGTTCCCTTTCCTCCTCTTGGGACCCAGGCGTATTAGCCTAATTGCTTGGGTCACTGCTACAGGGTGGGTGCCGCATGAAAGGGGACAGGCGGTTTTCTGGTACTTTTCGTCTTCTAATGGGGTTTGCAAATTAAGCCATGAATAGTGGGGCTTGGGGCAGTGGGGAAATTTTCTTAGAAGAAGAAAAGTAAGCAAGCGCCAGGGGGAGGCCATTTAGTGCTTCCGTATAGGTACAGAATGTGCCACAAGCAGCTCGCAGGGAGAAAATCTTAATTTTCAGGGAACAAAAAAAAAAAGAAGAGGGAGTTTGCCTTGTATTGCTTTCTCCCTGATGCTAACGAGGAAAGGAGGCAAAGCTTCCTTTCCCTCCGTAGGGTACCTGACTTGACTAAAGTTTGACGCGATACGTGTTCTAGTTAATTTCGTGTTAGTCCCTCCCCTCCCCTCCCTGGAGTGTCCAATTTTGGCTGACTTGCAGGAAAAGCAGGGCAATGCACACGCGCCTGTTAGAATGCGGAAGCGGGGAAGTTTTAAAGGGCGCGGGAGACGTGATCTTTGTCCACAAGGAGTTTATAGTGTCCCTGGAGAGGGACAGCATCTACCTGTCAGCGCATTGAGGGAATTTCGTGACTCGCCATCCGTGTTAAACACTGAGCACGGGGCTCGAGGAGAAGGAATTCTGGGGTTTGGCTGGCCGTTTGGGGGTGGAAGTTGACCATTGAAACAGGGAAACTGTGCATCAGTGCTTCCATTTGTCTGGTTCCCCAGAGCTTGGCTGTGGGTGCAGAACTAGTCGGGAGCCCCTGAGCCGGAGAACCCAGATCTTTCCCTCCTGTGCTTACTGCGCATCAGGTCAGAGATTTGGGGGGGCCCCGAAGAACGAAGCAAGGGGTTTTGTTCTTGTGTATGGTCAGGGACTGGGACAGAGACTGGCCTTGGGGAAAGAGACACCGGAGTGTTATCTTTAGGGATGGCCCTTCTGTGTTTCATCCATGCCCCCTGGAGTTTCCGACGGCTGGTCACTGCCCAGTGGCTACGGTAGTTTCTTGGTAATAGGTCTGGCACGGTTTGGTTGTTTTTTGGCCTTGCCCCAAGTTACAGGGCCATCAGCAGAGAAACTCTAGGTGTGCCTGAAGGAAGGGGGAACACATTTGACAGAGCAAAATGTTATCATCTGTATTTCATTGGAAAACTGTAGTTTGTTCATATTTTCGATTCTTTGTGAATGAGTTCTTAGTGGTTGAGTTCTCTCCAGTGTGGTAGCTATCACATTAGAAAAATGAGTTTATTTAGTTTTGAGAGAAAGAGAACTTGCAAGCACTAGTGGGGGAGGGGCAGAGAGAGAGGGAGACCAGAGGATCTGAAGCGGGTTCTGTGCTGACAGCAGAGAGCCAGACTTGGGGCTCAAACTCAGGAACTGTAAGATCGTGACCTGAGCTGCTTAACCAGCTGAGCCACCCAGGGGCCCCAACATAATGATTTTTATTAACTGAGCAGCTATTGCCAAAGCATTGCATTTATTATATTTTCACAAATATTTTTCAAAAGACAGGAAAAATGTCTCTACTATACAGCTTATTAATAGATAGCCAAGTTTGAGGGGGAAAAAAACGAGTCACGAGTTCCATGCACTTAGAAAGACTTGCGGACATTTCAGGGGGATCTTAGCAAGAACAATACGGATAAACGGGGAGAGAGAGCAGAAACGGTTCCTTTTCTGGGGCAAAGAGCACACCGTGGGAGCAAGCCGTAAAACGTGGAAGGAAGAAAAAATCCGTCCAGGTAAAGAATATGAACTCCGAGCAACCATTGTGGCTGGATAATGAGAATTAAGAAAGGAGCCCTTCAGGAAAGGAAGGGTCTGGAGCGCCGTCCACATCCACAGCCTTCTCGAGAGGGGAGTGATTGTAGGCAGTGTGGCTGGGGGAGAGGTTACCCAGCTCCAGCTGGAGGACGAGGCGGCTGCTGGTGGCCATGTCTCTTGATGGACCGAAGCCACTCCTGGTGGTGACGGCGGTTGGGGAGATTAACAGGGAGGTGGGAAGGAAGAGGGGGGGAGGGAACGAATATGAATTTCTCAGCTGAAAGAGCAGGAAAGTGAGATTCTCACCGTATCAAGAAGGAATTTTAATTAGAGAGCAAGAAAGAATTCCAGAAGGAAGAGAAAGACACCTTTGGTTCTGTAAACTGTTTTGAGTGCGGGCGAGGATCGCTCAGGCCCACCCCACAGAACCAAGAGGTGCTGGGTGAGCCCTGTGCTCGGAGAGGGAGACACGGCTGGTACTAGAGTCCAGCCCCGTGGGATGCTTTCAGTGATTTACTTTAAAAAAATTGTTTTTTTCCTGTGCCTTGTCACAGCAAAATCTCTAGGAGGCCATGGATGGGGCATAGTGATGGAGGACGCGGACAAGAAGGGGAGTGACAGGTGTCTACTACCTGAGAGGCCATAGGGCTTGGCCACCTTACACAGCAAGAAATAGTTTGCACTAGAAATGGGATTCTGGAAGGAAATGCTTTGAGACCGAATTCTTTTTTTTTTTTTGGCATGGGAAAAGCTAATTCTTCCATACCTATTGCTGGTGGACAGTATAGACCTGGTCCTCATTTTTAGATCTCCCGAGTTTCATTTTTTTTTTTTAAGTGTATTTATTTTGAGAGAGCACAAGTGGGGGAGGGGCAGAGAGGGAGAATCCCAAGCAGGCTGTGCGCTGCCCTCACAGAGCCTGGGGTGGGGCTCAGACTCATGAACCGTGAGATCATGACCCTGAGCCAAATTCGGCCACTTAACCGACTGAGCCATCCAGGCGTCCATCAAATTTTCAATTTTAGATCTCCTGCCTCACCTACATAGGAAGTTCTGTAATGTGTCTAGATCTCGGATTTCAGTTGTCTGGTCCCAGGAGGATGTGTGCATTTTCAACATTAGTGAACCCGAAAATGGTCTCTGAGATGGTTTGAAATGGTCGAAGGACTCTACACTCCTACCAGGGACATCAGTGTGCCAGGTGTTTTTGAATTTTGTGAGTTTTTTTAAGTACATTTTTTAAATGTTTATTTTTGAGAGAGAGACACACACACACGGAGCATGGGCAGGGGAAGGGCAGAGAGGGAGTCACAGAGTCCAAAGCAGGCTCCAGGCTCTGAGCTGTCTGCACAGAGGCCAACACGGAGCTGGAACCCATGAACCGCAAGATCATGATCTGGAACCATAAAATCATGACCTGAGCCGAAGTCGGACACTTAACCCACTGAGCCACCCAGGCGCCCCTGTGAGTTTGCTTTTTAATGTGAATGAATTTAGGTGTTGAACTTCATGGTAGTGTACTTTCTATTTTCAGTGATATTCTGGGGTCACGAATGTATCCAAGTGTGTTGCTCTTTATCTCGCTTCTTGCTAATTTATTATTTTGTTATTTTTTACTTTTTAAAGATCTTATTTTTAAGTCATCTCTCCATACCCAACGTGGGACTCGAACTTACAACCCTGAGATCAGAAGGCCCATGCTCCATTGACCCAGCCAGTCAGGTGCCTCACCCTTCTTGCTAATTTATAAAAGGCTTTCTTTACCCACACCCGTGTATTGCACCTCTGTAGTTAGCTCTCCCAGCCCAACTCCCTTAGAGTGAAATGTCACCATTAATCACCAGTACTTGGGTTGATGGGTCACATTGATGAGGCACTACCCCCAATCTCCTTACTGTTGGCGTGGTGCTCTTCCTTTAAAAGAAGTTACTTTTCCGGAGTGCCTGGCTCGCTCAGTTGATTCAGTGTCTGACTTGGTTTTAGCTCAGGTCAAGATCTTCGCGGGTTGGGGCTCTGTGTTAGCGCTGTTAGCACAGAGCCTGCTTGGGATTCTCTGCCCCTCCCTCCCTCCCTCTGTCTGTGTGTCTCTCACAAAATACATAAGTTAAAAAAAAATTCACCTCTTTTTTTCTCCCTCCATACCTCTCCTTGCTTACGGGATAAAATCTGAACTCTAAAGCATTACGTAAAACCCTTTAATAGATCAGTGTTACCCAGTCTCCTCCTCTGTGTCGTATATTCCTGTTGATCTTCCGTTTCTTTCCTGTAAAGGTCAAGGTCCTTTAAGACTGTGGCCTGTTTCCTTCTTCCATGTCACCACCGGTGAACCTCTGCCTTCCCCTGAAGGCTCAGCGTCTGTGAACTCTGTGTGCCCTGTTGTGCATTGTTGGTATGGCTGGTGAGCATCCACCGTGTGCTGGGCACTTGGCCTTGGTCTAGGGAGAACAGCGGGAATAAAGGCAGAGTGTTGTGTCGACAGGCAAATCCATACCTGTACAGTTGGTTCATCTTTGGGTCTGCCGGCACTTGGCAGGCCATCAGTAGATGTTTCCCTGATTTCCATATTAACCCGAAGCTCATCCAGATGAATTCGATTAAGTCCCTTCACTCTGTGTTTTATATTGTGAAGAATTTCACATGGAGTGGTTGAAGGAATGGTTTGCTGAACAGCGGACACTCCTGGCCCAGACTCAAAGATTAACAACGTGTGTGTGTGTGTGTGTGTCTCCCAACGTCTACTTTCTTCCCCTCCAATCTGGGACTTTGGAAAATTTGGAATGGTGCTCTTGGTTATCCATTAAAAAAGGATAAAAATAAACACGCTGTTGTTCCTGTTGCGGCACTTTAGTGGTAATAAAAAAAATAACTTCAATGACTTTGGCTTTTTTCTGCCAAAGTAAACGTTGGCTCTCTTTCAGCTGTAGTAATGTAGCTTCTCTCGATTTGTTCGAGTTCTACTAAAGCGGGGCCAAGTTGAGAAATTAGTTTCTCGGTTTTTTCCCTTCCAATTTAGAAAAAAAAAATTAGATTTTGGATACTCCCGTTCCTATAATCCTCTTCCTGGTTCCCTGCTCCTGCATTAAAAAAGATCACGAAGGACTGGCTAAATTGTCAGTGGAAGGAACAGAAAGATCTGATTTTACGGTGTTTATAGGAGGTGGTGGTTGTTGATAATCTTCAAATAGGGTGTTGGGATCTCTATTGAAGGTAATTTACTATGTTTCTTCCGAACAATAAAATGGTAACTAAAGGACCACAGCCTTTTGTTTTTCAACGTGTGATTTTTGCTTTTCTGCAATGCAAGTTCATTACTAGCCTGGACATCAAATCCTAGCATTGTCACGTAATGCCACCGTGTGATATCGCTGTGAGATAACTATGCATTAGCCAGTATTTGGAAGGCTGATTTGGGGGTATGTTTGAGAGTTTTAGGCGTGTCAGGGTTTGATTTTTATTAGCGTGGGAGGGCTGAATGTGAGGAGCCTTTGGGCTTCCAGTCAGCCTGCCCAAAGGACTGGCTGGCCAGCTGGCCTACAGAACACTTTGGAGTAAGTAATTGGTTTAGCCGGGTAGCCTGCAAAGTCATTTTGGGCCTGCCTGAGATTATCTTCCACTCTCATTGCCTTTTGATTCATGTGATACTATTAGATTCAACTTGGTGGCCAGAAAAGAACATGAATGCATCTTGGCAAACAAAATCCAACTTAATTTTGAAAAAAATAATTAAAAAGAGTTTTGAGAGAGAGAGAGAAAAGGAGTGTGGGAGGGAGAGAGAGAGCAAGCATGAGCGGTGGAGGGGCAGAGAGAGAAGACACAGAATCTGAAGTAGGTTCTGAGCTGTCAGCACAGAGCCTGACCTGGGGCCCGAACTCCTGAACCGTGAACTGAGCCAAACTCCTAAGATCACGAGCTGAGCAGAAGTACGACACTTAACTGACTGAGCCACGCAGGCGCCCCAGTTTTGAATTTTGAAAAAAAAAGTTCCGGGATCAAATTCAGAAACCTTCAGAGCAGAATATGAAATCCTTCTGTCTCCCCTGTACTCCTGTTCAGTTGACTTTCTGTATATTTGCTTGCATATTTATGCAGACATAGGTAGATTTTCTTTCTGCTTGTTTTATACCAATGAAATGGGGTCAGATTGTGTCATTTAGCCTTTTCTCACTTAACTGTGTCTTGAAGATCTTTCCATGCCACTCTTGTTAGTGCCATGTAGTGTCTGACCCAGCCCATGTCGTATTTAACCGCTTCCTTGCCATTCTCTTCCTAGAAGAGTGTCTGCGGCATTTAGGAGCCATTCTGTACACGTTTAGGTTGTTTCCACTGCTTTGTTTACTTAGAAACAAATTTCTTTCCAGACATCTTCCACACACGTGGGCATTTTGGCATAGGATCGAATTGGAATTATTGAATCCAAGGGCATGTGCTCAGTTTTTATAGCAGGAAGAGGTTTTTCCTTCCAGAAAGATTTAACCAATTTGCATCCCCACCACAAGTGTAGGGGAGTCTTTATTTCCCTTCCTTCTTCTTTTATTCTTTTTAAAATTTTTTAATGTTTACTTATTTTTTGAAAGAGAGAGAGAGAGGGAGGGAGGGAGGGAGAGAGACTGAACAGGGGAGGGGCAGAGAGAAGGGGAGACACAGAATCTGAAGCAGGTTCCAGGCTCTGAGCTGTCAGCACAGAGTCCGATGTGGGGCTCGAACCCACGAACCATGAGATCATGACCTGAAGTCGAAGTCGGATGCTTAACTGACTGAGCCACCAGGCGCCCTATTTCTCGCTCTTCTTGCCAACGCTTGGTATTATAAAGCTGCTTTAATTTTTGCTTAATGAATAAACAGTATATATTCATAATATGTTATATATTATATATGTTATATATTCAAGCATATAATTTGCATTTGTCTGTACTGAGCAGTCTTTGTTGGTCTCTTGGCCAATCCATATTTCTTTTGTTCATGACCTTTGCCCATTTCTATATTGGTTTGCCTTTTTCTTACTTTTTCTTGTCAGAGCTCTTCATGTTTTGGATGTTTCTTAAACCCATTCCAAATTGTGTTGAAAGTGGTTTTTTTTCCTCTTACAGAAAGTTTAAAATTTTCCTGCAGTCCTCTTTGGTTTTCCTTTATGGGTTTAGTGCCTTGCTTAGGAATGCTTTTCTGACCTCAAGAATATGAAAATATTCTCTTAAGAAATTTTTTCTCTTTATTACTTCCAATCTAGTTAAATATCACCCTCCAATTTCTCAATTCTCTCTGTACTCCACATCAACCACTAAAATGGTATGAAACCTCAGCTCTCTGGAATCTTCTGGTAATGACTTCTGACAGCCACATTTTATGGATACCTTAGGGTTTATCCCCATCTATGTACGAGAAGGTTTAAAATGAACTTTTTATTTTATTTATTAAAATTTACTTTCCTTTCCTGAGAGAGCACGTTCATGCTAGTGGGGGAGAGGCAGACGGTGAGCGAGAGAGAATCTTAAGCCTACTTCTCAGCTCAGCTTGTGTCCTGTCTCACCAGGAGACTCCATGAGGCTCGCCATGAGATCATGACCTGTGCTGAAATTAAGAGTCAGATGCTTAATTGACTGAGCCACCCAGGTGCCCCTATTTCATTTCATTTTATTTTTAAATAGGCTCTATACCCCCTGTGGGGCTCAAACTTGCAACCTTGATAGAGTCACTTGCTCTACCGAATGAGGGAGCCAGGTGCCCCTCAGAGGTACTTTTAGAGGCTTAGTACTCAGTTATTGTCGTGACCATCATTATCCTGTATTAAATAATGGGTTCATGTTCCCATTGGTTATATGAGAAAACAGCTCTGACCTGTGCATCAGAATTTCTGGATTTGAAATCCACTTAAATATTAAAAAAAAAAAAACCATGAATTCTGTTGATGAGTTTCAGAGTCCTGGAAAAGAAAGGGCAAGAGAGGTTGAGCTAAAACGGTAACACGTGTTCACTGTGTTATTATAGATACGAAAGGTAGAAAACAGACAAAAAGTAGTGTAAAAGTAGAAGCCAGTCTCCCAACCAAATAGCTTTCCTCGTGGTCAGATTTGCGTTGCGGAGTCACTTTGAAGACGGGTTCTGAGCCCCTTGCCTGGATTGTGCTCAGTGCAGCCTACCTTTGTCTGATGTCCATATTTACCATCCACAAGTTTTCTGTTCTTTTTTTTTTTTGAGAGAGAGAGAGAGAGAGAGAGTAGGAGCAGGGGGTTGCCGAAGAGGGAGAGAAGAGAGAATCTTAAGCAGGCTCCACGCTCACCTCAGAGTCTGACGCAGGGCTTGATCCTGTGACCCGTGAGATCATGACCTGAGCCAAAATCAAGAGTCAAGTGCTTAACCACGCCAGGTCTCCCCCTGCCCCCCATCCACAGGTTTTCTTTTGAGGGTAGACCTGCTTTACAAGCATTTTAGAACAACTGCTTTAAAGTGTGTGTGTGTGTGTGTGTGTGTGTTGCCTTCATTTGAGTTTATCCTGATTTTTTTTTTGACAGTTGCCACTTAACAGTTTCCTCATTGAATGTCTCCTCAAGTATATTTTTTGATGTAATTAATTCTAATCTGGGAAACCAGGTAACTAGGCTTTAGCTATAAAGAGGAGCTAAAAAGTAACTGATTATGGGACTGGGCCTCTGTGATCAGAGAAGTGTCGCTGCTTTTGCGCAGAAGCTCGAAATTGCTTTCTGATTTCCTCAGACACCTTCTGTTAGTCTTCTGCTTCCCTAACGTACACCCTGGTCAGTGAGGTTATAGGACAACTGAACTCTAGAACAGAAGGCGGTGTCTTTCGTTCTTACCTTTTGCCTCCATAAAATTCAGATTACACCAGAACAATTCGAAAAGCCTTTGGAATCTCTCGTGGAGGAATTTTTGCAGGCATAAACATGCATTATATATCAGACTTCTATATTAAAACCAACTTGATGAGAGATCAGCAGATTTATGCTGCTTGACTCAGCATCCAGCAACTTCCAAACTAGAGCTAGGATTATTTCTTATGTATTGGTTATGCTAAGTTTGGTCATGCCATGTTTTCTGAGAGTGCGGCCTTTCCAGAACAACCCACCAGGACCTCACACCTGTGAGCTTTGGAAAGGTCCCCGCTCAACTCCTGGCATTCACCTGCCGTATCTTTGCCGCGCGCCTGTGCCCCTTTGTCCTTTGCCCATTTTCCAGAGAGCAGCAAAAGTGATCCTGTTACAGCCTTGAACCCCTCCTGGGGTCTCCCCCTCGCTGAGTTAACATTCTGGCCAGTGCTTTGCCAGGTTCTGTTGACTCTGCATCTCTCACCGCCTCTGCCCTACCCTCCCACCTCCAGTCCGGAGAATCTTCTTGAGCCCTTCTGGTTTTTCTTGTCCGTTCCAACACGTCCTTTTCTTTAACCTTTAACCTTCTGCAATCGTGTGAAATCTGTTGACCTGTTTCTTACAATGTTTGCAGATTCTTTTTGTAATGTTTATTTTTGAGAGAGAGAGAGCACATGGGCAGGGGCAGAGAGAGAGGGAGACACAGAATCCGAAGCAGGCTCCAGGCTCTGAGCTGTCTGCACAGAGCCTGACTCGGGGCTCGAACTGAGAAACTGGGAAAGATCATGACCTGAGCCCAAGTCATCCGACTGGGCCACCCAGGCGGCCCTATTTTCAGACATTTAAAGTAAAATACAGTACTCAGGAGTATAAAGGGAACCCATTAGTTGAAATCCAGCCATCAGAATATTAAGAAGCTAATTTGGGATCTGGCAGTATGGACGACCTCTGAATCCCCTGTTTAATACCAAGTCCTAATTATCGGGGGGGGGGAGGGGGGCTT
>NW_027530974.1:13453817-13482819 GCF_008692635.1 Crocuta crocuta
AATTGTAATTTCATAGTGATGTCAGCAAACGGTATTTCATGATCTCTGCACCCACTGTAATATGATCCAACAATACTTAACGATTTTTTTTTTTATATCAAACGCACGGGTACGCACTTCGGGTTTATTGCCTGCATGCACAGTTTAAGGAAATGCTAAATTGCAGTCAGAGATGAACAGAAATGGAGATGTGGCAGTTTGCGTATCCAGATTCACAGACTCCAGAGCTCCGTGAATCTTCTCGAACCGCTTGCACTCCTGTTCTGCCTCCCGGAGCCAGTCCCTGTGCCTGGAGCTTTCTTCATCCCACTGTCTCCCAGCCTCCGCTTAAATGTCATTTCCCCACGGCTGCCTCTCCAGGTCAGAAGCCTGTGGTCTGCGTGACATGAGAGCACCCTCCACTTACTTGCAGCCTATTTTTTTTTTTTTTTAATGCTTTATTTTTAAGAGAGAGATAGAGACAGTGTGAGCAGGGGAGGGTCAGAGAGAGAGGNGGCACTTGTTACATATTTACATCTCAGATGACACAGGTAGCACCATAAACAGAGGGGACAGGCCCCCGAGAAAGGCTCGAAAGTGTGAAAATCCCGGCAGTGGGTTTAGGGGCCGTCGGGGGGTGGTGATAGATGAAGTAGAACTAAGCCAAGAAAGAGTGCAGGCATGTTATTTATTTGAGTTCCTCCCAGGGGGATATAAGACCCACACATCCGTATACATACAGTTTCACAAGAACGTGTAAAGATACGTGTATATGTCTATACGTGTTAAAGGAACACGCAGCATTGTGCGCTGTGGGCCCGGCCCGCGGTAGGCCCTCAGTGCCTCTTAAGTGTATGAATGTGTAACTAATGGGACGATAGTTTGCTCATTTGCTGAAACGAGGGGGCTTTCTCATAAGGCCCCTTCTAGATTCTCACTAAGGTTTTTCTCTGCTCTGCAGCTAGAGGATTTAGCACAGGGCTTCAGGGAGGTCGTCTGGGGTTACAAAGGGGAATCATTTGGATTTTGCCTTGTACGGGGGAGGGAGGTAGGAATGGATCCGAAGCATTGGATGCTAACTGCCCTGGGCCCCTGGATCTTATCATCACAAGCAACGGAGCCTCTCCTGGATAGCAGGGCTCCGGCTGAGTGACTGGGACACCAGGAGCAGGGGTTGATGGTCCCAAGTCATGGAGGGAGGAGGGAGGCCAGAGAGAGAGGTCACTGGGGCAGTTCTGTTGACGGACAGTTGGGGTTGGCCAGCGAGTCACTGCGATTTCCTCCAGCTGAAGGGTGAGTCCTAGCCGGGGATTAAGGTGACCTCGAAGAATAAGGAGAGGATTTGTGCCTGGTATCTTTTGGGTGCTCAATCTGGAGTGTTTCTTGGGAGGGGAGCAGCCCGCAAAGACTCTCCTTTAGTCTTCGTTCGTTCGTTCGTTCCTATTTATTATTTATTTCTCAGAGAGAGATACAGCGTGAGCAGGGGAGGGGCAGAGAGAGAGGGAGACACAGAATTTGAAGCAGGCTCCAGGCTCTGAGCTGTCAGCACAGAGCCCAACGCGGGGCTCGAACCCATGAACCATGAGATCGTGACCTGAGCCCAAGTCAGACACTCAACTGACTGAGCCACCCAGGCGTCCATATTTATTTATTTTTTTTAAAGTAGATTCCATGCCTAACGTGAGGCTTGAAGCCATGGCCCTTCGACTGAGAGTCACGTGTTTTACCAACTGAGCTAGCCAGGCGCCTCTTCTTTTACTTTGTTTTAAAGCCCATTTTTCTTCTACTCTTACATATTTTGAAACCTTAATTGGGACAAGAAACTGAGTGTACTGCATGAGTTGTGGGGGAAAAAGAGATAAATCTATAAGCCAGTGAACCACTTATCTTAACGGAAGGAGGGAGGGAGAAGATTTTAACGTTGTAGTAATCTTAATTTTTATTTTAATTAATCAGAATTAATAGTTTTGCCCATAGCCGCATTAGCAGACATCTGTTGGTGTAAAATTTATATATGTCAAACATACCCATCAAGTATATAGTTCTTGGAGTTTTTTAAAAAGCTTTTAAAATGAAAAAAATTAAAACCTTTTTATTTTATTATTATTTTTTTAAAAATATTTTTATTTATTTCTAGGAGAGAGAGAGAGAGAGAGACAGCGANTTAACCTTTTTATTTTAGAGAGAGAGAGAGCGAGCGAGCGAGTGAGCATGAGTGGGAGAGAGGGGCAGAGGGAGAGAGAATCCCAAGCAGGCTCCACACTGAGCTCAGAGCCCAACCCAGGATTTGATTTCAGACCATGGGATCATGATCTGAGCCAAAATCAAGAGTCCGACGCTCAACCGACTGAGCCACCCAGGCACCCCGGTAGTTCTTNCTTTAAAAAATTTGTTTAAAAAATGTTTGTTTATATTTGAAAGACAGAGGGCGCGTGGGGGAGGGGCAGAGAGAGAGAGGGAGACACAGAATCCAAAGCAGGATCCAGGCTGCTGTCAGCACAGACGCGGGGCTCAAACTCACAAACCATGAGATCGTGACCTGAGCTGAAGTCGGACTCTTAACTGACGAGCCGCCCAGATGCTCCTGTTCTTTGAGTTTTGGTAGTTATTTATCCCTTCTTGTAACTGTCACCAGATTATAATCTGTTTTTATCCCTCTAAAAGTGTGTTCCCTTATGCCCTTTGTAGTTACTACATCTCCCTCCAGCCACTGTGTTGGATTCTATCACCCGGGAGGTCGGTAGTGCCTGTTTTTCTCAGCGTGATCTTTCCAGATTCATCTGTGGTGTTGCACTTACCAGTCACTCCTTTTTATTGCTGAAGACATTTGCATTTCATGGCTTCCATACGGTTTCTCTGTGTACCTGCTGGCTGATGAGCTTTGGGTAGTTGCCGTGCACATTTTGAGGTCAAGGCTTGTGTAGTTCTAGGTTTTCGTGTTTCGGGGGTAAACCCTGAGGTGTGTCTTTGGGTCATGAAGCAAGGGCACGTTGCACTTGACACACAAGGTTCTAGAAATGCCAGCTGCTCCCGCCCCTGTCCACCTCAGTGCGGCCCACTTTAGCTGCTTTCTGGAAATGGTTGGTGGTGTGTATATCTGGCCAGAGTGAAGCTCGGTTGGTGAAAAGTTGGTTTTCAAATAGCCTGGAAAAAAACCCCCACCAGGTTTGAAAAATTCACATTACACTGAGCTTGTCGAGTTACTGAGTGACCTCTTGGTGAAGGTGTTGGTTTTTTCTTAGGTTGGAAGCGCGCCTTTTATTCATCATCTTGAAGTTCAGACGCCGCCACCGAAAACCCTCTCACTTTTCACACCTGGCGTGTCTTTGTCTTGAGTGAGGAAGGGAGCGCCGTGTGCTGTGCGCCCCTCTGCTTCTGAGTGACTTGCACCATCTGCTTTCTCAGCCGGCATCACACTTGAAGTAGCAGTTGAGCGAAGACGGGGGATTTCTGGGCCCGCAGGCGGAGGGGCCGCTGACCCTCAGGCGAAGGGAAGTAGCGGAGGCCGGGACGCCCGAAATCGCCCTGACCTGGGGCAGTGCACTGAATGGGCAACTAGACTGCCCATCTCTGTGGTGTAGGACCTGGCCTTCCTGCATGGTTCACACATGCATAGCCTGGAGCAGGGTTTTTTTTTTTTTTTTTCTCAAGTAGTAACAGAGAAACCACAGAAAAAGGCAGAGAAGAAGCGATCCCTCTCTCCCTCTCTCTCAAGACCCCACACAACCCGCACAAACATTTTGCTGTATTTTTCTTTCCGCAGCCCTTCTGGCCCTCCATGCAAATGTCTTTGTAATCCTACTGCATGCGAATTTTGTTTCTCTGGTTTCTTTCCCCCACTGCATATTACTATAAGGGTTGCCTTGTGTTTTTACCTATTTTTACATAATAACAATTGTTTTTAGCCATGGCTAGCTCTGCTTTTCTCAAATAATCCCTTCACTTCAGGCTTTCCTAATAAGTGAATCTTATTAGTATTTCCTTGGTTTGCCAGACCTGTGAGGTGAGGCTTTTTTTTTTTTTTTTGAGTTTGTTCTTTTTCTATTTTAACAGTTGGGTTTTTTTTTTTTTTGAAATTATTTATTATTTTTTAAAAGTTTATTTTTTTAGAGAGAGAGAGAGAGAGGGAGAGAATCCCAAGCAGGCTCCGCCCCATCAGGGCAGAACCTGATGTGGGGCCTGAACCCACAAACCGTGAGATCACGACCAGAGCCAAAGTCAAGAGTTGGACGCTTAACTGACTGAGGCACCCAGGCCCCAAGACTTTTGTTTTAAGTGTTTATTTACATAGTTTTGAGAGCGAGGGGTAGAGAGCAAGCAGGGCAGGGGCAGAGAGAGGGAGATAGGATCCAAAGCCGACTCAAGGGCCCGATGTGAGCGTTGAACTCATGAATGCGCGATCAAGACCTAAGCCAGAGTCCAGTGCTTAACCTACTAAGCCACCCAGGCGCCCCACCCATAACAACTTTAATGGGCATGTACCTAGTCAGTGAATGCACAACCCAGGTTAATTTTGTTTTTTTTTTTTAAAACCATCCCAGTATATTTAAAGATTTTAAGTTGTTTTGAATTTTGATGACACTGTACAAGTATGACCATCTTTTGTATAGTAATTGTTTTGTGTCCTTTAGGGTAAATGGCCAAATATGGAGTGCCTGGGCTGGTGACAGCAGGTGTCTGAAAGCCTCTGGTTGTATTTAATGATTCACCAAAAATAGAATAACCCCTGATCCCCAAAAAAACCGAGTGAAGGTGCTTGGCTGTGGCACCCCAGAGCCCACTGTAATATTTAAATATTGAAACTATGAAATTCAGTCACCTGAAGGTTTAAGTTGTAGTATTTTCTTAATGCAAGAAAGGACACCATTTTAGAAGGATTTTCATTCTTAAACATTTGTTTATTTTTGAGAGAGAGACACATCGAGTGTGAGTGTGGGAGGGGCAGAGAGAGAGGGAGACTCAGAATCCAAAGCAGGCTCCAGGTTCTGAGCTGTTAGCACAGAGCCCAACACGGGGCTCGAACTCACAGACCCCGAGATCATTACCTGAGCCGAAGTTAGACGCTTCACGGACTGAGCCACCCGGGCGCTTTTGGAAAGGTCTTTGTGTGTAATTGGCAAGAATGTACTCGGGAAAGTCTGTTGCCTTCCTGTTTGGAGAATTGCTGGCCTCTTTGCAAGCTATTGTATCCCTAAACTAACCTAAGAGACTGACCCATTAAAGGAAGGTTACCCAGCCAGCTCTAGGCCCGTTAACTTCTTTTTTCTACCTCTAAATGCGCAGGGTATTGAAGACCCTCACGGAGAGGAGATGCTTTCCCCTCCGGGGCCTGATGCTTCCTTCTCCCCTGCCCCTTACAGATCCTGCGCTGATCTGTACACATGGCAAACCTTGTGAGGCATGATGAATTCATGGCGGTAAGGGAATTTGGCCACTTTCAAGGACATCCTTCCTTTCTCTGAGCTCTGTCGTGATACTTGTTGATACCTGTTCAACTTTCTCCTAGTAATTTCAGAATTCAGTTTTAAAGCTCTGTCGTTCTTGAAGGGACAAATAGTTTGCAGACAAGGAATTAGCAGGCATTAGTTTTGAATGGTTGTAAATGTTTGTTCCAAGCCTGCCTTCAGTATTTTGTTTCGTAAACATGGATTGTTTCTTAGTATTTTCCAGTCAGATTGTCCCTCAAAGATCTCCCTGTTGAGAAGGGTAGACAGGCACACAAATTGAATTCTAGTATGTCCCTGAACTGGGTGTCATTCATAGGCCATTATGGAAGCCTCCAAGAAGGAGGTGTCTAACCCGTTTGGGAATGAGGTGGGTCAGTCAGGGAGAGCTTCCTGGAGGAAGCCAGTTTCCTTATCAAGGGTGAGCAGAAGTTATGTAAAAGGCTGGGGCTTGAATGGTGACAGAAGTAGGGCCAAAGAACATTGCATGCCCCAGGAAGGGCCTGGAACTCTGTGTGTGTGTGTGTGTGTGTGTGTGTGTGTGTGTGTGTGTGTGTGTATGTTTGCTTATTTGCTGGAGTGGAGAGGTCAGTGCAGGGCATGGAGGTGGAGACGCTGGAGAGGTAGAATTTGTTTGTTCCTGTTAGTAAGAATCGGTGAGGCACTCACTCAGTTAAGCATCGACTTTTTATTTCAGCTCAGGTTATGATCTCATGTTTTGAGTTAAAGCCCCGCATCGGGCTCAGTGCTAATGGTGTGGAGCCTGCTTGGGATTCTGTCTCTCCTTCTCTGCCCCTTGCTTGTGCTCTCTCTCTCTCAAAATAAATAAACTTTAAAAATAAATACAAATTAAAAAAAAGAGAGAATCATAAACCTGAAGATTTTTTTTTTTTTAAAATGTTTTATTTATTTCTAGGAGAGAGAGAGACAGACAGCGTGCACAGGGGAGGNGAAGATTTTTAAGCTGAGGTGGTGGTGAGCTGTGGGGTGGTGTATGTACCTCCTGAAATCTTAAGGGGAGGGAGGTGGATTCTGTGTTAGGGCGCCAACCTGACCTTTTCCTAATGAAGAGACTCAGGGGAAGGACTTTGTCACTTCCTTCCTGTGACAAAGGAAGCTCGGGACAGAGGGAGGATCTTGGAACAAAGGTTGTTTTAGGAGAGAATTGTTTTTTTTTTTTAATATTTTTTATTTATTTCTAGGAGAGAAGAGAGAGAGACAGCGTGAGCAGGGGAGGGTCAGAGAGAGAGGGAGTCACAGACTGAAACAGGCTCCAGGCTCTGAGCTGGCAGTCAGCACAGAGCCCGACGCGGGGCTCGAACCCACGAACCGCGAGATCATGACCTAAGCCAAAGTCGGACGCTTAACCGACTAAGCCATCCAGGCGCCCCTAGGAGAGAATTGTAATACGCTCAGAATCTTGTTTTTTTGGGGGGGGTAGGGGGAGGGTTAGCAATAATACAGTTAAGAAAGGGAACCTAGAGATCACTTCAAGGATTTGGAGAACCCTAAAGCAGTAGAACATGTAACTGGAATTTGCTCACCACTGAGGTCTGGAAACTCCTGGGTATAGATCCCTCCATTTCATTATGCGGACTGTTGGCATCATTTGTCATGTTAATGAAGTTAATTTTATAGGAGTTAAAGATTTCAAGAAGTGCAAAGCAAGTAGCCTTTTAGGGCCACTTTAACTGAAAACAAGAACATCTTTTTTTTTCTTTCTTTCTTTTAACTTTTAAGTAATCACTACACCCAATGTGGGTCTTGAACCCACAGCCCTAAGACCACAAGTCTCGTGCTCCCGCCGACTGAGCCAGGCAGGCGCCCCTGAAAGCAAGTCTTTTTAATTGAGTGGCTGTGTTACTCTGGCCCTTACATGGTGATTGTCTGCCCCAAGTAAACTGGACGTAGGATAGCAGACGCCGGGAATCTACTGATCTGCTCGCTGGTTGGTGCACCTGCCTCGTGGTGTAATGAAAATCATACCGGTGTTGCTGGAGGTCCTGGCTGTTGGCTCGGAGGAGGGGGTATCATTCAGGAAATGTGTATTTCATTACCGAGCAGGTCTTTGCTGTTTGTTGTTTATGGTTTTATTTTATTTTATTTAATTTTAGAAAAATGTTTGTTTTGACCGAAAGACAGAAAGTACAAGTGGGATAGGAGCAGAGAGAGAGAGAGAGAGAGAGAGAGAGAGCGCGAGTGCGAGCCAAGCAGGCTCCATGCTGCTGGCGCAGAGCCCAGCATGGGGCTCGATCCCACGAACTGTGAGATCATGACCTGAGCCGAAGTCAAGATTTGGATGCTTAACTGACTGAGCCACCCATGCGCCTCCAGTTTCATGTTAAAAAAAGAAACAAAAAACCAAGTTCGATGTCACAGAAACCTACAAAAGATGGACCACGTCAGGCCTGTGGTCTTTTCCCGTTTTGTGAGGCCAGAAGTTCCTGTAGAAAGGGGACACCCCCCCAATTCTCCTTCATTTTCTGATCTTCCTTCAGAATTTCCAGTCCAAACAGCAAAGTCTGCTTTTATCTTTTGAGTAAGTTACAGAAAGAAAGGCCTTTGTCAGTAACATTTTTATTCGTTTTAAGGAAATGCTGTTTTTTTTTTTTTTTTTTTTTAAATAGTCTGGGAATGATCCTTGGCTCAAGTGACTGCAGTTACACATTTGCAGTGCGTTTGAAATGGTGTCATTTTGGGGGGGGTATTTAACCTTGTGGATTTGGCTCGAGAGTCTGCGGCAGCAAGTCTTCCTGAAGCCGAGACACTCTGGTATATCCTGTCCCATGTCTTAGCTCCTGGTGACTTTGTTTCCCCTTCATGCCTTTTTTTTTTTTTTTAAATCTTTGTTTCTTACTTATTTTGTGGTAGGTATTAAAACTTTTAAATGAGAAGTTGCAAAAATCATACAAAGAATTTCTGTCATTTTAACATTTTCTCCTGTCTCTGTGTCCCTCCTCTACCCACATGCTTAGTAAATGATGAACTCCTGGAGAGCACGTTGCAGACAGAAGCCCCCTCTATCCCCAGATCCTCCATGTGTGTTTGCTAAAAACAAGAAATGTTCTCTTACAAAGCCATAGTTTTTATTTTTATATTTTATTTATTTTAAAACTTTTTTTAAATGTTTATTTTTGAGAGAGAGAGACAGAGCATGAGTGGGGGAGGGGCAGAGAGAGAGGGAGACACAGAATCTGAAGCAGGCTCCAGGCTCTGAGCTGTCAGCACAGAGCCCGACGCAGGGCTTGAACCCATGAACCACGAGATCATGACCTGAGCTGAAGTCGGACGCTTAACCGACTGAGCCACCCAGGTGCCCCTATTTTTATTTTTTTAAGTAAGCTCCATGCTGAGGCTTGAACTCAGGACCTTGAAATCAAGAGTCAGATGCTTAACCAATGAGCCACACAGGCGCCCCATGAAACCAACCGTAGGTTAGTTTCATCAAGCAGGAAGTTAATATTGGGGCCCTGGAGCCCTCTTCTGTGTCGCTGTAACGTGTCCTCTCCGTTCCTCAGGCCCTTTCTTACTTTCCGACCCAGCAGGGTGTGCCGGGCTCACCTTGTACTTCCCCACCTCCTTCTGCATCTTGACCATTTTGTAGTTTTCGAGGCTGTTGTGAAAAGTTGTGTTTGTTTAATTTCATTTTTCATTGTGGCTTACACCGCGTATTCACAGCGCCTCGGGACGGCTTTTGTCTGTAGTGTTGTTTCCTGCTTACACCCTGTGAGGTGTCCGCTCCTGTTCGAGTGAGCCTAGCGAACCCCCGAATTCCTACAGCAAGCCATCTTCATAGGTGTTGCTATGTTTTTAATACAAGTTTTTATTTATTTGCAGTGAGAGAGTGAGAGCAAGAGCGAGAGAGCGCACATGCCCAAGTGGGGGAGGGTCAGAGAGGGAGAGAGAGCGAGAGAGAGAGAGAGAGAGAGAGAGAGAGTGAACGGGTAAGAGAGTGAGAGAGAGAGAGCGAGAGAGAGAGTCCCAAGCAGGCTCTGCACTGTCAGCGCATAGCCCAGTGTGGGGTTCGAACTCAACAAACCATGAGACCTTGCCCTAAGTCAAAATCAGGAGTTGGATGCTTAACCGACCGAGCCACCCAGGTGCCCCTAGGTGTTGGGTATTTTTAAGTCTTTTCAGCTGTCCTGGGTCTGCGTAATGTCTGTGTATGCTTTTCTAAGTCCCATCCTTTCTCATCCTTGCTACTAGGGAGTTTTGCCCCTACTCACCAGGGTTGGTAATTTCCATTCATTCTTTCCCTTTCCTCTGGCCCATGGAGGTCCTCGCCTCTTGAATCTCTTTGGAATCCTCACACGATACTTGGCCATGGGCCTACTAATGTGTAGGAATGGGCAGGAGAGTTAGACAGAAGGCAAATATTAGGCTGCCTGGGTGGCTCAGTCGGTTAAGCGTCCAACTTCGGCTCAGGTAATGATCTCACGGTTTGTGGGTTCGAGCCCCGAGTCGGGCTCTGTCTGTGCTGACAGCTCAGAGCCCGGAGCCTGCTTCAGACTCTTTGTCTCCTTCTCTCTCTGACCCTCCCCTGCTCATGCTCTCTCTCCCTCTCAGAAATAAATAAAACATTAAAAAAATTAAAAAAAAGGCAAATATTAGATTATTTAGTGAACCTTCTAATTTCTCTCTAAATATATTATGGTTATCCTTTCGAAAGGAGCTTATACGGAGTAAATCCAGAAAGTAGGAATAGAAAAAGACCAGGGAAGTAGAATATTCATCTTGCTTTTAGAGTAATCTGGATCTGTGTGCAAATAGATCTAAGACCGTTAAGTCACATTTACAATGTAATACTTTTTCCTCAAGGGACTCTCCCCACGAAGGCTTGAGTACAATTTTTTTATTATTATTTTTAAAAGTAGTCTCTACACCCACCGTGGGACTTGAACTCATTCACTGAGATCGGAAGTCGCACGCTCTACTGACTGAGCTAGCCAGGCGCTCCATTAGCAGACATTTAGTAACCAAGACATTTGGGGGAGTTTATCCAACTTTTTGTTCATATATGGCAACAGAAACCGATGTATAATCAGAATGTAATCCGATGCAATCAAAAGTACATTTGGATTGTAGCTCAAGATATTTTTTTTCCCCAGTTTGTTACTTTGCTTTATTTGATGCCTTCCTGGGACTCCTGCCTTTTCTCACCTCTTTATCCACAGTAAAAATAAAGTCCACTCAGAGAAATGTGACTGCTGGCTTTCGCTAGACAATTTACAGTGAAGTCCTAGCATCGTTAAGGATCCCGAGTTCATTACTAATGGTGAGAACTTGAAATTTCATGAGTGTCTCTAATTCTGTTTTGTTAATAATTTTCTGTTATTTTGTGCAGTTGAAGGCTCCAGGGATTAAGATAATTGCCTTTTTCAGTTTTCTCTGAGCTGTAGAAAATTTTTACCTGATGCACTCAATGCGGTCGGTTTACTTTTTGCAGTGAACATTCATTCATTGATAACTTAGAAAAACAGTCTCCCCTTCAAATAAAGACTGACCTCAAACCACCAGCACAATGGAAGGAGACAAGGCTGGGCCGTGCCCACAAGTGTGTTCTGAGAAGGACATGATGCTCCGTGGGGGTAAGGGAAGGAGGAAGTTTCGGTGGTCAGATAATTTGGAGGCACTAGGCCTCTTGCTTAGAGAATCACAGTGCATGTGAACAGACCTGACAGAAAGACACCTGTTCACCCTGGCAGTTTTCAAACTTAGTTTATCAGTGAGCTCAGAGTTTGAATTATATCCGCGGGCCCAGGGTTCCCTAGAACCTCCCCTTTGGGAAAGCCCAAAGTAGCATAAAGAGCATCAGCTGGAGGTGCCTGGGTGGCTCTGGGTTAAGCGTCCGACTTCGACTCAGGGCATGATCTCCCGGTTCATGGGTTCGAGCCCCGCGTGGGGCTCTGTGCTGACAGCTCAGAGCTTGGAGCCTGCTTCAGATTCTGTCCCCGCTTCTCTCTACGCCTCCCCCGCTTGTCCTCTTCCCCCCCTCCCCCCCGTCTTTCTCTCTCCCTCTCAGAAACAAATGTTAAAAAAAAAAAAAAGAGATCCCACTGTGTTGTAATCACGCGTCCTCTACCAACAACTAATCTGTAAGAATGGAGGTGTCAGGGTCGGGAAAATTTCCAGTTTCTCCACCACCGAGTTACAGGTGTGTTTGAGCCAGGGGAGAAACGGCATTGAGCTCTGGGTGGGGGCCCGAGGGAGAGGGTCTGTAAACTGATGACATCCCTTCTTCGGGAAGGGGTGGGGGTGGGGAGCACGGCTTGAGAGGGAACCCAAACGTTTGTGGGTTGCTGGCTTTTTGCTGTGTCCCACCTTGTGCTTCATCTCATTCAGGGCCCCAGCTCGTAGTCAGCTCTAGAAGGTGGGGTTTCCCACGCGTCTCCAGCAAGGGATTTCAGCTGAGGGGTGGGGGCGGAGCTGGATTGGCTTGGTCCCGAAGCACTGACTCCTGCTCAGTGGGGCCTGGGAGAGGAGATAGTAGCAAGTCTGCCCAGGCTCTGCCAGGACCTGTGCCCTTCGCCTCCATTCCCTCTTCCCCCCTGCACTGCCGCGCGGGGGCCACCCAGATGGCCCCTCCGCAGTTTCCAGAGCGATCCGCAGTTGGCCGGAAGTTATTGCGGCAACCTCTGCCAGTTTCCTTCCTTCAAAGGGGGGGTGGGCGTGGGCGTGGGTGAAGGAGATAAGATACTTGGTACTGAATCATTTTTTCTGTTGGTCTGACTCGCTTGCCCGCGGGTTCTTCTCTCCGTGATCACTTTGCTGCTGTCCCATAGAAACCTGGACTTCCGCCTGGCCAGGGGCAAGATGGCAGGCTGTGGGGGTGTGGGCTTCCGAGTAACTGTTGAACTCTACCTCCCATGGCTCCCCGTGACCCAGAGTTTCAGAGGTCTCCCAGTCCCAGACTTCCAGATAAATGTGAACCGTATTTTCTCTTTAATCCAGTATTTGGAAGAGTAAATCACCGATTCCAGAGAGTGTTTATGTAACCCCCCATCTGGGGCTGGAATGGCGTGCAGCTCTGATACATGGACTGAAATCTGTTGGAAAACTTTTCAGCAGGGAGGGTCGGGTGTGTTTCTCCTGATTCTCTGAGTGCCAGTTTTTTTGCATATCAGCAAGGCCAAAATCAGCGAGGCCTGATCTGAAATACATTTTAAGGAAAAATGCACAGTAGTGCATGCGTCACGCGTCTCCACCCTCAGAGGTGTGAGGGAAAGCGAGGGGTTCTGGGGGCAGAAAGGATTGCCCCACTGCGACTGGGTAATTGACATTTAAGCTGCATTCCATGGAAGCATCTGGGCCTCGCGATCGACCCCTACCCCTCATCTCCAGCTTCCTGAGATACTGGGCTCAGAGCATATTTGGAGCAATAAACTGCAACCGTAATTCATGAGCTGCGAGGCCTTCTTTAACCGCTCGCAGCCAGGAGAATAATGACAACATTTAAAATTACAGATCGCTCATTTTGGGCCCTTTCTGTTTCAAGTTATGAATGAAATTTATGAGCCAATTACCGGATGGTGGAGCCTGTTTGCAAAGGCCAGGGAAGCGCCCTATGTTGTCAGTACTGCTGTGTGTGTGTGTTTGTGTGTGTGTGTGTGTGTGTGTGTGTTGTGTGTGTAAGACGGGTGGAGAAACGGAGCCGGCAGTTCCCCACTGTTTCCCAAAGCTTGCATTCTTAATTGGAAACGGTTTTCAAAGACAGGTGCGTGTTACCCACACTCGATCAGGGATAGGATTCTCGCCTGTCGGTCAGTAGGTAGCTCTTTCGTAGTGAATTTTGGGAGCCAGGAAGCAGAGTGATATGGGGTGAGCGTATAAAAGCAAGGGGAGCAATGGCCTACACAGTCTCTTTACAAACCCAAGGCTCCCAGGCAAACATTTAAAACCGTGTACGTGTGTAGGTAACTAGGTTTTCAGTACTGTTTCTGAAATGGCTATAATTACCGAAATCCTAGGTCTCTAAAAATTCGAAAGGAACCGCAGGGCCATGTCAGGAGGAAAACTACAAAATGATAGGGTGTGACTTAAGTTAGCAAATTGGCACTTGAGCCCTTCTTTCTCTCTTGCAGAGACTGGTGAGAGGGTTAGCATAACTTGAATGCATTTAGAAGATGGGCCGTAGTAATCACGGGCTTTTCACTTTCTGTCATGGGTTTTAGGCGTTTAGGCTTGAAATCAGTCATCAGCGTATTCCTCCGATGTTTACAGAACATCACGCTTATATCTTGAGTTCTTTCTAGCCCTCTCACCCCATGTCACCTGTGTCACTGGAAGTGACATTTGTTTATTGACCTCAAGGGCTAGATGACACTGATGGATGATCACAGTCTACTTACGGTGGTGGCCACATTGTCTTTTATAGAATTTTTTTTTTATTAAAAAAATTTTTTTTAATGTTTTATTTAATTCCGAGAGAGAGAGAGAGAGAGAGAGAGAGAGAGACACACCGACAGTGTGAGCAGGGGACGGTCAGAGAGAGGAGACACAGAATCTGAAACTGGCTCCAAGCTCTGAGCTGGCTGTCAGCACGGAGCCCGATGCGGGGCTCGAACCCACGAACCGTGAGATCATGACCTGAGCCGAAGTCAGACACTCAACTGACTGAGCCACCCAGGTGCCCCTGTCTTTTATAGAATTAACTCTGCAGCCTGTAAGTCCTTCAGAGCGGTTCTGTGCCCTTTCCCACCGTAGTTGGATGGGAGGCGTGAATAAACACCTATAGTTGTCCTGTGTGTCTGAAACAGAAGGGAAATTGCTCGGTTACTTGAGTATTAAATTCACATCAGGAAATGAGGGTGCTCGCGTGGTGTGTCGATGGACACGTTTTATTCTTAGCCTGTAAAAAAGGAAATGTCTGGTTCACTGACTCAGGTTGTAATTAGGGGAGCACCTTCTTTTTCTAGAGCACTAAAAATTTTGATTAACGTACCGTTGGTGGATTTTACGTTGCTGTGTTTCGGGGGTCACTGGTAACACGGAAAAGTCGAACTCTGAAGGAGAAAAATGGCTTCTAACTCCTTACATAGGAGGGGAAGGTGGTAACCTTTTGATCTCTCTGCATGAAATATAGTAATGATTCACGACATCCAAATCCTTCATTTTACAGTTATTACAAATGTGTCACTTCAAGAATGACGAAGAAAGCCACTCCGTGCAGCTCTAGTAGTCAGACGCCTAATGGTATAAGTTCTGTTTTTGCTTTCAAGATATGCAGGATGGTTTATTACATACTTCATATACTTTTTAAACATTTTATTTTTTTATTTAATTTTATTTTAGAGAGAGAGAGAGCACGAGCAGGGGAGAGGGGCAGAGGGAGAAAGAATATCTTAAGCAGGCTCCGCGTTGAGCAGAGTCCATCTCAGGGCTCGATCTCATGACCCTGCGATCATGACCTGAGCTGAAATCAAGAGTCTGACGCTCAACCGACAGCCACCCAGGCACCCCTGTCCCTACTTCACACTGATTTAATGTACTTAAGTTTCTTCACGTTGTTTTCCAAATTTTCTTATTTTGCAAACTTCATTGGTTTTATAAGGATGCATTTTTAGTAACTGGGGTTTTCTTTTGTATCTAAAACAGAGCTTCCTGCCCACTGCCCAGGGGAGGCCATTTAAACGCAGAGAATAACACAGATCATCTCATTTAATAATACATTTATTGTGGTCACAGGATTTCTGGTGGTTACTTTTCAAAATTGGGGGACGGTTATGAACTACAAAGAATTTTCAATAAATTTCCTGTTGTTCATGCTTGATGGCAGGAATGAGAATAAAATGGCAATTTGACAATGTCGTTGTAAAGGTAAGTTGTAGATTTTGGGGCTCATTTGGACAGCCTCACAGCAATTGGGTCCTCCCCATCCGTGCATCTTTTTTTAAAAAAATTATTTTAAATGTTTTAATTTTATTCTTATGAGAGAGAGTGAGCAGGGGAGGGGCGGGGGGNTCAGTACAGAGCCCAACATGGGGCTCAAACCCATGAACGATGAGGTCATGACCAGAGCTGAAGTTGGACACTGAATTGAGCCCTCCCCTCCCACCCCCCCATTCTTGTGCCTTAAGACACACATCCCATAGGGCAGCACTTCTCACACTTGCATAGGCATCACCCAGGAATCTTGTGGAAATACCAGTTTGGGCTCAGTTGTCTGGGGTAGGCCAGTGAGGATGCATTTCAAAGAGGCCATCCCCTGGGTGTGGGGAGTAGGGGTGTGTGGCCGTGGTTCATTGGCCTACTTGTAAGTCCACTTGCATCAGCAGCTCCCTGCCTTTCCTCTTGAGGATACTTTTTTATCCTTAGGGCTTGATCTTTTAAAGCTCAGCAGTTTTTTATTTTATTTTATTAATTTATCGGAAGGACTATTTAAAAATGCTTGTCCTCTTTGCCCAGTCATGTAAGACCTAATGTGACAAGAGTTTGCCCCTCTTTTGATATTATTTAAATAACTGAGTAAAATCATTTGGTGATGTTTTTAACACTGGCCTCAACATCCTGTCCCCAAGAAAAACCCCCAAATCCAGTCACCATTACAGAAGGTAAACCAGTTGAACAAAGTAGTAGTTGAAGGGGATGTAAGTTATCAACTTGGGGGGCGCCTGGGTGGTTCAGTCAGTTAAGCGTCCGACTTTGGCTCAGTTCATGATCTCACAGTCTGTGGGTTTGAGTCCTGCGTCGGGCTCTGTGCTGACAGCTCGGAGCCTGGAGCCTGCTTTGGATTCTGTGTCTCCCTCTCTCTCTCTGACCGTCCCCCGCTCACTCTCTGTCTCTCTCTCAAAATAAAATAAAGACATAAAAAAAAAAGCTTTCAACTTGGGACAATGATATTTCAGGCATGGAAGGTACTGTGTTGGTATTGTTAGTGTTAGGTGCCTTTTTTTTTTTTTAAATGTTTATTGTTTTTGAGAGAGAGAAACTGAGCACAAGAGGGGGAGGGCCAGAGAGAGGGAGACACAGAATGTGAAGCAGGCTCCAGGCTCTGAGCTGTCAGCACAGAGCGTGATGAGGGGCTTGAACCCACAAACCATGAGCTAATGACCTGAGCCGAAGTCAGATGCTTAACTGACTGTGCCACCCAGGCACCCTTGGGTTCAAATTCTAAGTCTGCCATTTGTTTAAGCTGGGTGACTTTGGGCAAGTTGCTTACCTGTTTTGTGCCTCTGTGAGTATCTTCCCAGATATGTTGCTCTAGAGGTAATTAAAGGAGGTAGTAAGTGAAAAGGGCTTGTAGACATTCCTGGAGAAAGCGCAGGTGGCTGTGGTTACTACCCCTTACCCTCAGCCGTCATAACTTCTGATGATCTGGCTTCAATTACTGCCTTGAGCCTCTGTTTCCCAGCCCACCTCCCTCTTGTTCTCTCCGGGACTTGGTGGCAGAGAGTGGACATGGTTTACTGATTCTCCAGCAGAATGTGGGTAGATTCACTAGCACTTTCTGGTAACCTCCCATCGAGGTGGTAATTAATTCATTTGCCTACAGAACTCTAAAGCAGGAGCATTCTCAGTCCCATGGCAGCCTTTCCCAGTTGGTCAAGTTGCAGACACTGGGAAGAAGCCGGCTTGTGGGGGTCCAGCCCTCTCTGCATTGGCAAGTCCGTTATCAAATGGCCCTTCTTGGACTCCTGTTTCTAGATGACTGATGTGTTGCCTTTTTTGGTGGTGGGGGAGGGTGGGGAGTGCACACAGGAGAGAGCAGAGAAAGGGGACAGAGGATCCGAAGCGGGTTTTGCACCGACAGGCTGACAGCAGTGATCCCGATGTGGGGCTCGAACCCCAACTCATGTATTACTTTTGACTTTTGTACATGGCCCTTTTCCCTGGAACCCTTTAATCCCATCTTTAAAAAACCAATCAACAAATGTTTATTGAATGTCTGTCTCCTTGTGGGTCCCCGGGCTCTGTGGACTCCTGCCCCAAATCCCATAGTCACCCAGGGAGCACATGACAACCCAGGTTGGTTTCTTCGGTGTCTGCTTTCTGAGATCGTGGCCTGGAGCTGGGCAGTCTCGATGTGTTCCTCGGAGTCACTGTGTGTGCCCAGACCACGTGCTTGCAGGGAAGGGTCCAGTTCCAGGTTCGCGGAGGGGCAGCCTCATGCGGGTTGTAGTGGGGGAAGGAGACAGGCAAGCGTGTCACTGTCTGTTTCATCCCTTTTCTTAGCCTTTTTCTCCACCGGAGGCTTCTTAGGACTAGTCGTGCTAGGGCATCTGCAATCTGTTTTGGCGGGAAGGTTGCCTACGGGGAGCAAGCACAAGCCTGGGGTTTTGGTGGACGGGGTTTCTTGGCTGCAGTTCCCCACTGCAAAGCGAGCCCGTGCCGAGGCAGCTGCTGTCGCCTTCCCCACGGCCTTCTGTCTTTGGGAGGTGAGACGTGTTGCTGGACCGGCCCCAGCGGCTGTGAGGAAGGCTGTGGCTGGCCCTCTCAAACAGCACCAGAGGCTTTGCTCTCCTGAGAGCAGTTGGGATCCCGGCTTCCCTGCGGGCTGGTTGTGTTCCACGCTCAGGAGAGGGCAGAGGCCGCGCAGCTCGGGCTTGCTCCCAAACGGCCGGATGCCTTTGCCCGTTGACTTAGTGTGTGCACCGCGTTCAGTTCCGTTCTTCTGCACCATCCTCTTTTCCTGCAACGTGGTCAAGCTTAGAGCTAAAATTGGCTTCTCTCTGTGCTGGTGTTTCTCTTGTGATTTCCATCTGCTGGTGAGTTGAGGTTCCAGCTAGGAGAGGGGTCTTAAGTACGAGCGGGGCAGCACCCCTGTAGACTGTGACCTCGCTGTTGGGGAATAGACAGAAGTAGATGTCCCCGTAGACTGAGAATAAACAGAGTCCAAGGGGTCTTATCCGGGTTTTTGGCCTTTTTTTTTTTTTCTTTTCTTCCCCCATGTCCCTTTGGGTCCTTCCCCGGCACCGAACTCACATTCTGAGTTAACGTTAGAGGCGAACTTACCAGCTCAAATGAGTCTTAGGACTTACTTGCGCAGCATAGGAATGCTTACAAGGCATCTCCCCGTCTTTTCGGGGTGTTTGCACTATGTACATCGTGTTACACTCACATATACGTTATTCTCAACCTCGTTTTAAGGGGACAATTTACTGGCATTCATTCACTGTTGTGAAAGTTTCAGCCACAATTTTTAAAACACAGAGAATTACTCAGTGTACATTTCTTGTGGTACGAGATTGGGCCCCTGTTGTAAATGTCAGGTCTTCTGAAGGCTTTACCACCCGTTTCTCAACGGCAGAGAGCGCGCCTGCGGGTCTGCTGGCCAGTGACTTCCGTTTTCGTACTCGGAGATGCCAAGTGGCAGATGCTTTAACTGCCCTGTTGTCCCTTTTAGTTTGAGGAGGGAGGAGAGGCGTGTGGTGTGTCCCGAGTGTCCCTCGGAGGTGAGCACATCACTGCCAGCAGCTGCAGCAGCACAGCATCGGTCCTGGTTTCCTACCTCCCCACTGCCCCCTTTTCTCTCTTTTTTTTTTTAAATTTTTTTTTAAACTTTATTTTTGAGAAAGAGAGAGAGCACGCCAGAGCGTTGAGTGGGGGAAGGGAAGAGAGAGGGAGACACAGAATCTGAAGCAGGCTCCAGGCTCTGAGCTGTCAGCACAGAGCCCAATGTGGGGCTTGAACCCACAAACCATGAGATCATGACCTAAGCCCAAGTCGCAAGCTTAACTGACTGAGCCACCTTTTCTCTTAATGAGTGACACAGGAATTGTTGGGTTGGCAATATCTTCCCTTGAGGAACATGCCATTGAGCCCACATTCTGGGGAAATGAGAAGAATACCGTTTTCTTTAAACTTACTTTCAGGGGCTTAAAAAAAGTCTTTTAAACATTAAAAAAATTGTTTTAGACTTTATTTTTTATGTAGTCTCTACACCCAGTGTGGTGCTTGAACTCAACCCCAAGATCGAGTCACAATCTCCACCCACTGAGCCAGCCGAGCGCCCCCAAAATCTTTAAATTTTCTGTTGAAGTAGCATGTTAGATGTGTTGACGGATCATCATGTACCTTTGGCATTTTCACAAACTGAACATACCTGTTGTGTAACCAGTGCCTTGGACAAGAAACAGAATCTTGGGCACCTGGGTGGCTCAGTCGGTTAAGTGTCCGACTTTGACTCAGGTCAGGATCACATGTTGGTGGGTTCGAGCCCTGAGTTGGAATCTGTGCTGACAGCTCAGAGCCTGGAGCCTGCTTTGGATTTTATTTCTCCTCTCTCTGCCCTTCCCCCGCTCATACTCTGTGTCTTTTTTTCAAAGGTGAATAAATGTTAAAAAAAAAATTAAAAAAAAAAAATAAAAAAAAAAAAAAAAAAGGAGAAACAGTCTTACCAGCTCCTCCCTAGAAAGCTGTTTTCAATACTAGTTTAGTGTGGAATTGTTTGGACCGGTGAACAGGTGTGGGAAGTGCTTTCACACGGGAGAGCACAAAGGTGTGCTAGTCATGGAGGAAGAAAAGCACCAGGGCCCGGTGGGGTGGAGAACAAATGGAAGGTGGGGGAACCCGACTTTTCTCCTCATCCTTACACTTTAATGTTTAAATATCTGTTTGTTTTGTTCTGCTTTCAGACTGCAGTTAACATTTACACTCAGACTTTAACATTCCCTGGAGCTCTGTGTTGGGGAAAAGGGAACGGGGATGGTTGTGGGTTCTAAAAAAGACCTGTATCTCATCCCCCAGGAAATTGGACCGGGTCCATTTTGGATTACATCGTATTTGAGGCGTTGGATAGTGCTCTGGAAATTGTTCCTTTTCTGTTGATGCACTTCCATAAATCCCGAACACTTCTGTTTGGCCAGGAGAGGTGAATTTTGTATATTTCTGTACTTTAGTGTCTCGCTTTAATTATGTGATTAATTTACTTTCAGACTTCTTATTAGTAGCCAATGAGAAATAGACTCATTGCCCAGATTTGCTAGGATAGCAGAGTCTGGTTTCAGTTAATTTGCAGAGTTCATTATAGTACATAATTCATCTGGTCCAAGAAATCCAGACTCCTAGCCAGTGTAGCTTAAAACTTAATTATTTTCTTTGGAGCCAGTCAGTGACAGCTAAAACAAGCACTTGCTAAACTGTAAACCCTGACTTGGTTTTTCTCATTCAAACCTGAGTTTCCATTGTAGTGTTCTTGCCACAGCGCGGTAGTGACCTCACTTTCTCATTTAATTTTTCCAGGCTTTTGGCTCAGCGCAGATTATTCCATTTTGTTCCCCATACAGCTTCTAGTCCTCTTCCTTACCCTTTTTCCTCTTTTTTATTAATATCCTGGTGAGTTTTGTTTCGCTACTTTGGGTTGGTTTAAGAACGCAACACCCGTTTGAAAACCTTTCTATGATGGTGTGTTCCGTGTTTTAAATGGCTGGTTGATAAATGAACTTAAAAACATTTTTAAAAAAAATTTAAGTTTTAGGTAACATACACTGGAATATTGGTTTCAGGAATAGAATTCAGTGATTCATCACTTAAATACAACATACAGCACCCAGTAGTCATCACCACAAGCGCCCTCCCCTAACCTCCATCACCCATCTAGCCCTTCCCCCACCCACTCCCCTCCATCTGCCCTCTGTCGGTGATGAGTCCCTTGTGATTTGTTTCCCTCTCTCCTCTCCTCCCACTAAGCAATAAATAAACTTTTAGAAGCTGGATTATTTGATGTTGATTCTGCTTTTCTTTTCTTTTGTCTTTACTTCCCTCTCTTCCCCTCCCCTCCCCTCCTTTCCCCTCCTTTCCCCTCCCCTCCTCTCCCCTCTTTCAGGTAGGCTGCATGCCTAGCATGGAGCCCAATGTGAGGCTTGAACTCACAACTCTGGGATCAAAACCCGAGCTGATATCAAGAGTTGGACAATTAACTGACTGTCTGGTCGTGTTTTTAAAATAACCTCTTCACCAGCCCGTCTTGCATTACAGCGCCTCCTGCATTATTCTTAGACGGTTCTCTTCCCTCTTTGTACACATGGAAATGACAGTGAGGGTGAAGATGTGTCTGACGGTTCTGTGGCACTTCCTGTGTGCTGGGCAGTGGTCTAAGTATTTTACGTACATTGATCCTTCTGCCACCCATGTCAGCAGGTACCATTAACCCCATGTCAGAGGTGGGGAAGTAGAAGCCAGAAGGGCCAAACTCCCTGGCTATCTTGTTCCTGAATCTTACTCAGAGCCACCAAGGACTTGATGTTGGCTCTGTGTGTCATTGCGTTTACCACTCTGCCTTTCCAGAAATTAGATTATTCAGAGAAGTGGAAACATAATGGTGTTTTCCTCCTCCGATTGCTTTCTTAAAAAAAAAAAAAAAAAGGTATCTTTTAGAAACTTACTTCATTTACATATGAACCGTTGGTAAAAATTGAGGAAGAGATAATCCTATCCTCTTCCTCCCCACCTTGTGGTTAAAAAGTGACAGTTGATCTGTTGAATACCTTCCTTTTCAAAAAAAAAAAACACCCCAAAACCCTGGAGATTAGGCAATTGCGACAAATGTTAGCATTAGAGCCTATTATTCTTATTACATGTATTACACTGAGGGCCACAAGCTATGGGACTAAGTCAGACCCTCCGCATTTTGAGAAGCCCAGAGACCTGCAGTGAGATACGTGACCGTGGCGTTAGTGACTGAGCCCACTGTTTGGTCCACATGACTCTGTGCTTATTGGTGGAGCGGGTTCTGTCCCAGGCAGTCTGTCTGCGGTACATACGTCGTGAGCGCTGATAGTCCCGAGGAACTTTCTGAGGAAAATTTCGCTATGGCCGTTTTCCAGTTTTCACTTGAAGAATGTGTTGGGGGGCCCTCTGCAAGGTTGAAATAGTGGTAGCTGAACACGGAGTGACCTCTTTGGGCGACTGACTGACCTTCCTGTGATGCTGGCCCCATGTCTCTCCCTCCTCAGGATTCCTGCCTGCCTGGGCCTGGATACTTCCAGCAAGTGCAAGGGCCATGTTGGATAGCTCGTGGGGGGAAATCCCATGCTTTTGAATTTGACAGAGCACCTCTTTCCCTCCGTCTCTTTCAGCGGGTTCCAGTTTTGTCCTCAGATGGAACTAAATGTTATCTGCCCTCCAACAGGCTCATCGTTCATCTTCTCCAAGCCAAACAACCCTGTGTTGCCGCAGCCATTTTTCAAATGAAGATTTCAGGTGTCTCCCCCTTACTCTGGGTGTGGAGAGCCTGTCGGTACCCTTAGAAATGCCTGACCCCCATTTAAGCTGTCGGCGCGTGATCGCTCATGTGTTTTGCATGCCATTTGATTCAGTTGCTGTGCTTCTAGAAATTTATTTAGATTTGGCCGTAGGGATATGTATCAAGTGTATTTCACTGTGTATCACGGTGAAAAATTGCAACCAATAGGGGATGGTGAAATTAGGGAACATCTGTTCCATGCAATCATTAAAATGATATATTAGCAAGAATATTTAATGACATAATGTAGTAAATGAGAGAAGCAAGTGAGAAAATAGCGTATACAGGTTAGTCTTTTTTTTTTCTGGTAAAATAATTTCAGTAAATAGGATATTTGTTCAGGAAGTGTAGTGTAAAAGGCTATATACTCAAATCAAATGTTATTTTTTTTAAAATGTGTGTTTGTTTTAGAGAGAGAGTGTGAGTGGTGGAGGGGCAGAGGCGGGGGCGGGAACAGAGGATCAGAAGCTGGCTCTACTGACAGCAGCCAGCCCCATTCGAGGCTCGAACTCCTGAATCGTGAGGTCATGACCTGAACCGATGTTGGACGCTGAACTGAGTGAGCCACCCATGTTACATGCGCAGTGTGTTTATATCTGATTGATCAAAATACATTCAGTTTCAATTTTGTGTGTTTATCCGAGGAATATTTATATTTGGTATTTGATCTACTCTGTGCTGGGCCTGTGCTTAATGCTGGGCGCCCATTGGGCAGCTGTTAAATTCCTATACGGAGAGGGCCAAGTGCTTCGATAAAGCCAGTGTCCCAGGTGCCCTGGGCACACTTTGGAAGAACAGCTCCTACATGTGAAGAGATGAAGGAAGACTTTCTGGAAGTCGCTGTGTAGAGGGAGCAGTGAACCAGGTGAAGAGGGTGGTGGAGAGTAGTGTGTTCCGGGGTTAACTTTTCGGGTCCTGGGGCGGGAAAGTGCATGCAGGACTTTGGGAAGAGGGAGGGATGCTCAAGAGATCAGGCTTATTTGTATTTTCTCTAGGAGACGTGAATTACAATGCAGTGTAAAAAGCAGACATCTAGAATCTTCCTCTTCGAAAGAAGAGTCAGGGGCCACGTGGGTGGTTCAGTTTGTCTTGGTGGTGAAATCAGGTGACTTAGAGTTCGAGCCCCACATCTTGTCTGGCTTACTGCAGTCAACCTGTCAGATTCTCTGGTCCCCCTCTCTGCCCCTCCCCCACTTGCACGCTCCCCCAAATTAATAACTATTAAAAGGGAAGCAGTGGGGAAACGGGGTGCTCCGTGTCTTCAGGAGGGACAGCTGAAGCTGAGCCAGCTATGGATTGAGGCAGAGGAGGTTTCCCCAAGCTGGCTTGCTGGCTGGGCTGGGCGGTTCTGGTGAAACAGATGAACAGCAGATAACTAATTTAATTTCTAGAAGTGCCGCCTAAGTGCCATTTGCCTCCCTACTACTGGTTAGAGCGAAACAAGCATGTGATTTATGTAAAAATACATGCATATTAGTTTTTATCATTACCCTGCAGAACAGCGTAAAAGGGACGCTTCCCCGCCATAGCTGCTTTGCAGAATAAAATTAAGAAAATCAGTATTCTTTACAGATGACTAGTCACAATGGGAAAAAAAAACCCCCAAAACCTGTCTGTTGAACTTACCATTTGGAGATAGCATTAATAAGCCTCCCCCCTCCCATATTACCCCAGCCAAAACTGAAACAGGATTTCCATAGCAAAACACAGAAAGACGGCCCTGAATTCCAGCCTGGGCCTTCTTCCCAGGATGCTACGAGGCATGGCTTTGACTGCGCCCCGCCCCTTCTCCCCACTCCTGTTTCTGGGCCACAATTACATGTCAGGGAGTTCTGGACAGATGAGGATGCCCTCAACTAGGTATGGAAGTTTCGGCAGGGACTAAAAGGCGACCGGCCTAGGACTCCTGACCGATCCTTTCTACGAGATGAGATTTCAGCTTTGAAAATGGGCTCCCTTTAGGCCTCTGGGGTGACCCCATTCTAGAAGTTGAGATTTAGACCAAGGTTATGGTCTTAAAAGTAGATCTTGGATGTGACCTCTGCCGGAAGGACTCGTGAATTGTTCTGTGCCAGGAAGGCAGCTGACTTTGGTTTGTGGGCTCTTGGTTTCAGCCCTGGGAATGCGTTCTGATGTTCTGTGGCTCGGCGGGCCCGTCCCCCCTTACCCCCAGGCCCCTTTGGGGGGACCCTCAGGGAGTTCGTGACATATGTCAACGCCAGGACTGGGCTCCTTTGCCACGGTACTTGTTTTGTTCTGTGATGACGTGGTTCCATAGTATTTCTGTAACAGCAAGACCCTTCTATGTGGAGTGTAGACTAGGGCAGGAGATTCATGCCACCCTCACTGCAAATCCACTAAGGACCCCAGGAATACTGTCGCCTACTGCCTGCCACCTACTGAAAATCCCAGTGTGGGGAGCCTCCCTCAGACGTGGGAGTGTGATTTCTGAGTTTGAAAAAGTATGAAAACTTGTGAGCACATCATTCTCTCCCTCCACAGATCTGTATTGGATTTGCTCTTTTGCACAACCCAGAAACAAATCCCTCATGCCAACCACCCATGGTACGCCAGTGCATTTTGGCAGAGAAGTGACTTTTTAGTTTTCTCTTTTTTTAAAGATAGAATCTACTTTTGCTTTAAACATTTTTTGTAAGTTTGAGAGAAGAGAGCGAGAGCGAGAGAGAGCGAGCGAGCGCACACGTGCACACCAGTGGGGAAGGGGCAGAGAGCGAGGGAGAGACAGAATCCCAAGCAGTGCAGAGCCCGACTTGGGGCTCGAAGCCGCGAACCATGAGATCATGACCTGAGCCGAAGTCAACACACTTGAGCCACCCAGGAGCTCCTGTTCTACCTTTTCTCTGAATGTCTCAAACATCGAAAGGGAGTTTGTATTGTAAATATTTCCTTAATAAGTCACTTTTAATAGCATGAAACTTGGAGGAATTTTCCACACTTAGACCAGGTCCCTCAACTGTATCACCAAAGGTGTGGCTTTTGGCATGGACTTGAATTTAATTTGGGTGGCTACCTTCCAGAAGAGTCAGTTCAACCTAATGAGTTGTCACAACTCATTCTACCTCCACCTCCCCATCCCTCTTTTGTTTTTAAACAATTGTAAATCTGCTCAGAATTTTTTTATAAAAAGTCATTTATTGCAGTACAGTTTACAACAAAACCATTTCATGCACACCGCTGGATAAATTTTGACAGCTGCATTCACCTGGTTGTTACCATCCCATTGAGATAATACCAGGCTTCCATTATCTCAGAAAGTTCCCTTTCGCCCCTTGGCAGCCATTTCTTCCCCATTCTTAGTTCCTGGCCCGCCCTGACCTGATTTCTAGCACGGTTGTCAAACTCCTTATAAAATGGAAGCACTCTTGTGTCAGGTTCCTTCACTGTAATTTTTTTTTGAGATTCATCCATGCTGGGTGTACCAATAGTTCATTCCTTCCTTTTAAATTTTTCTTTTACCTTCTGCCTTTCTATACCTTCCTCTCTTCCTTCGCCTTTTTTCTAAGGCGGTTTTCTGTGTCTGTCTTTCTCTTTTCTCTTCGGGAATGGCCTGGTCCTGCCTTTTTTCCGCGTGCAGCCTTGTTTCTCAGCTGGGCTTTAAAAGCAACCTTTCTTTTTCACACAAAACGGAAGAAGCCAAATGAAGAGATCCGCCCTCACCCTTTCAGATGAGGGTAAGAATCCAATCTTGTTCTGTAGTATCAGGCTGATCTCTTGCTGGAATTCCGATTCCAGGTCAGGCTTCTTCCTCTTAAACCAGGCTGCCAGCCTCCATGTCCACAAAATATGTGAGTTTTTGTTCGAGTGTGTCGCCTGTGTTGAAACTTCTTATGTTTTTGGAAAAGGAGCATTTCACTATCACAGGGTTCAGCACTAGACAACTGTCTGCCACCTCTTCACATACCTTCTTTCAGTAGAAGTCGAAAAGAGAAAAAAGAAATGGAAAGCATATCCACTCCGAACAGTGAGGAACCATGGAGCCTTCAGTAACAGGAAAACATCTAATAGTCTCTGCTAGTTTTTTTTTTTTATTGTTTTATGTTTACAATTGAGAGAGTGCAAGTGGGGGAGGGGCCGAGAAAGGGGGACAGAGGGTCTGAATTGGGCTGTGTTCTGACCGGCTGACAGCAGAGAGCCCCAATGTGGGGCTCAAACTTTCTAACCGTGAGATCGCAACAACCTGAACCAAAGTTGACTATTTAACTGACTGAGCCACCCAGGCAACCCTATAAATGTTTCCATATATATGTTATCTCTCTCTTTCCATATGTCTAATATATATTTAATATATATAATGTATAGTTAATATATATTTAATATAAATTCTAGTTAGTTAACATAGAGTGGAGTCTTGACTTCAGGAGGAGAACCCAGTGACCCATTTCTTACATATGACACCCAGTGCTGATGCCAGAAAGTCCCCTCCTTAATGCTGTCACCCATTTAACCTATGCCCCCACGCACTTCCCCTCCAGTAACCTTCAGCTTATTCTCCGTGTTTAAGAGTCTTGCATGGTTTTGTTTTCTTTTTTAATTAAAAAAGGGCGCCTGGGTGGCTCAGTCGGTTAAGCGTCCGACTTTGGCTCAGGTCATGATCTCACAGTTGGTGGGTCCGAGCCCCGCATCAGGCTCTGTGCTGACAGCTGGCTCAGAGCCTGGAGCCTGTTTTGGATTCTGTGTCTCCCTCTCTCTCTGCCACTCCCCTGCTCACACTGTCTCTCTCTCTCTCAGAAATAAATTAAAAAAAAAAAAAAATTTTTTTTTAATGTTTATTTAATTTTGAGAGGGAGATAGAGTATGAGCACGGGAGGGGCAGAGAGAGAAAGAGACAGAATTAGAAGCGGGTTCCAGGTTCTGAGCTGTCACCACAGAGCCTGATGCAGGATTCCAACTAGCGAACCGTGAGATCATGACCTGAGCCAAAGTCAGATGCTACCCAGGTGCCCAGAGTCTCGCACGGTTTACCCGCTCTCTGTTATAATTGACGAGGAGGCCCCATTCTGTTGCATCTTTGTGCTTGGTGGCGCACACACGCTGAAACTTCTCGAATTTCTTTTCCTCGTGTGAAGAAAGTGCTGTGTTGAGAGCCGGTGTCTTGTTAGGGACAGTGAGGGGGCCGGGTGGCCTGGGCCTGCGATCACTACGTGTGCCAGCTCCTCCCGCCCCGGAGGCTCTGCCCGAACACTGGGAACTGGGGCGCGGCCCCCACGAGGCCTTGTGTTTCCTCCTCGTCACCGGCGACCTCGTGTTTGCAAGAAGGGCCAGCTTTTCTCAGGAAGCCGTCAGAACTGAAACGACACACGGCGCTGGTCCAGTCAGAGCCCTGGGGTCATGGGCGCTGGAGCAGAACGCGTGTGCAAGAGCAGCGTTGAGAGCCACGCGTGTGTAAGTCTCGGGGTGACGCACGCACTCTGAGATACCGGCGTTTTGGCTCGCAGGTCCGGGGGAGAAGAAGGAGCCAGAAACCAGATGTGGTGGCAGCTTTCCTTGGCTGATACATAGGAACTTGTTGACTTAACTACATTTTAAGAACCAGTTATGAGAACGTTTTTTCCCACTCGGACAAAGAAATACCCTAAGTCCCTGTGTCATCTAGGCCTTTTCTCCTAAAGGCAGCCAAGGCCCCTTGCCTGGGCCTCTCAGGGGTGGGAGTTGTAATTACCTTTGGCTGCCTCTTCCTGAGAAGCCCTAAATGCCCGCCAGGCCCCAGGCTGCCCCACCAGCCCTCTGGGAGGCGCCCCCTTTGGTTCTCTCTTCCTTCTATTGTTTGGGGAGAACCCTCTGCATTGGGGCCAAGGCAGGTGGCGCCTGTTACTGCCCCCAGGTGAGGCCTCCAGAGGTCGGGGGACACAGGCAAGGTGACTCAGGCCCTGAGGGGCGAGGTTGCACTGGAATTCTAGTTTGGCTCTGCCCTCAGGGTCCACTGCGCCTCCCCCCTCCCCCCAGGATGGCCCCACCCAGGTTCCTTCTAGGCCTTTACCCCCACCTCAGATGCCTTATCTCTTACTTACTGTTTTTGGTCTTCTCCACTGAATATCAGCTCCTGGAGAGCAGGAACCTTTCTGTTCCTGCTCACACCTGACCCCTGAGACTTGTGAGGTATTGTTGAAGGAAAGAATGAGCAAATAGTACTTTGCAACCTGCTCTCTTTCAAATCGTGACATTCAAATTGTCAGGGCAGGGCTGTGGCCAGTGAAAGCCAGGCAGTAGATAAAACTCCTAGAAGTTCCTTGCTGGTGAGGTGAGGCCAACAGAGCCCTGGAGATAAACTTGGAGGCCTCTTGGGCGGGAAAGAGGAAGCTTGGAGTTTTGGAAAATGGCGGAGGGAACCCGAGGAACACAGAGGTCAGAGGGGAAGCCTGTGGACCGGCTGGCCGTG
>NW_027530974.1:13482939-13511512 GCF_008692635.1 Crocuta crocuta
CAGGCTCAGTCTCCTGCCATTCTTGGTTTCGGGACACTGTCAGTCGAGCAAGACTCTGGAAGGCTTTCACAAGAAACAGAAGAGTGGCTTGCTTGCCCAGGAATTACCGTTGTGCTTACGGATATTGATTCCGTCAGAAAGCAGAGTTTAGACGTGGTTTTCGCGCATTTCTCTAGGGTGGAGGCTGGTGGATCATCTCATCTATAGGACTGCAGGGGGTCAGAAATGGTGTCAGTCCCTGGGAGTTTTCGTAGTATTGTAATGTTTGTTTATTTTGAGAGAGAGCCTCCCAAACAGGCCCCTCCTGACCCACCCAGGCACCCCCCACCCCNGGGGGAGGTGGTGAGAACCACATGAGTCCCACCGTGGGCCTTTGTTGCCTCATCTTGAAGGATTACAGTGTCAGACACAGCTTTGACCTTGAGCACAGGATGCAGAGTAGAGCCCGTGCACCCCAGGGCGAAGCGTGGCCCCTGGCGTTTGGACCCACACCGCTGTGGAGGAGCGGGGCTGGAGTGGAATTAGAACACTTCGAGAAGCAGGGTGGGGTCTGGCCACACAAGGGGAGTCTCCTTTAGGCTGCAGGTCTTGACTTCCTTGAAGGAACGAGAGGGCGGTTGGTTTGTGTCCAGTTCTTTCTAAATGTCGATTGAGTTCCGGTCTTCCGCCTAGTGCTGTACCTGGAGTTGGGAAGGTGGGTTAAAGAAGCGGGTCCTGTGGTGTGAGTCAGCTGGGCCCCGTGTGCTGGCCGTCTGTCCAGGACCTGCTGTGACTAACTGACTTTTGAAAGGTGATTTCCCCAAATCTGTGGAAGAAGAAAGGAATGCTTTTAGAGTCATCTTCAGCATTCGGGTGGATTTCTCCCCGACCGAGGGCCCAAGCTGGGGCCGGGATTAGGTCGTAGATAATTCACATGGGGGCCCGCCTTCTTTTGGTTCCATTCCTTAAATGCTGCTTGGTTAGGTATTTTTCTCAACTTAGGGGCACCTGGGTGGCTCAGTCGGTTGAGCGCCTGGCTCTTGGTTTCGGCTCAGGTTATGATCTGGCCGTTCATGAGTTTGAGCCCTGTGTCAGGCTCTGTGTTGGTAGTGTGGAGCCTGCTTGGGACATTCATTCTCATTCTCATTCTCTCTCTCTCTCTCTCCCCCCTTCCCCCCCTCCCACCTCCTTTCTCTCTCCTTCTCCCCCTTCCCCCCCATTCTGCCCCTACCCTGCTCTTGCTCTCTCTCAAAATAAACAAACATCCCATTAACAAAAAAAGTATCTTTTCAACTAATACCACAAGTACAACTCAGATGGGGGTCTGTACTTTCTTCACTTCCAGAAAGGGAGCGTGTTTTTCTGAAAAGACACGAAATACAGATTCTGCTGTTACTTGGCAGAGGTTATCAGTTAACGAACATTTTATAATAAAGTTTGCTTTTTAAATAATTTTGAGGTCTGTTGCCAAGGATGGTAGAACTTAACGTTTCACCCTCTTAACCGTGAGGACATTTGGGAGCCCCCTTGACAGTAATAGTAGTAGTGGTATCACGAAACTCCCCTCATTGCAAAGATTATCCTCCTCTCTCTCCCTCTCTCTCTGTCCCTTTTGGAATGTCCTCAGTCTTTAAAAATTTTTTTAAAAAATATTTATTTATTTTTGAGACAGAGAGAGACAGGGCACGAGCAGGGGAGGGGCAGAGAGAGCGAGGGAGACATAGAACCTGTAACAGGCTCCAGGCTCTGAGCTGTCAGCACAGAGCCTGACACAGGGCTTGAACCCATGAACCACAGTGAGAACATGACCTGCTCTGAAGTTGGACGCTTAACTGACTCAGCCACCCAGGCGCCCCTGGAATGTCCTCAGTCTCTTTAAAGAGCTCAGCTCTTGTTCATTTTTTTTTTTTTTTAATTTCCTTTTATAGCGCACAAGCAGGGGAGAGGGGTGGGAGGGGAGAGAGAGAGAGAGAGAACAAACTTAAGCAGGCTGCATGCTCAGTGTAGAGCCCACATTGAGACCCACTTGGGGCTTGATCCCACAACCCTGGGATCATGACCTGAACAAAATCAAGGGTTGGACACTTGGCAAACTGAGACAGCCAGGTGCTCCTCTTGTTCAGTTTTTTTTTTTTTAATTTAAACTTTTTTTTCTTTTCTTTCTTTTTTTTTTATTATTTCTGAGAGAGAGAGAGAGACAGCGGGAACAGGGGAGGGTCATAGAGGGAGGGAGACACAGAATCTGAAGCAGGATCCAGGCTCTGAGCTGTCAGCACAGAGCCTGACGTGGGGCTCGAACCCACGAGCCGTGAGATCATGACCTGAGCTGAAGTCGGACGCTCAACCTACTGAGCCACCCATTCAGTTTTTAACAGACCTTGGAAATAGTGTGTATGTAGTTAAAAGGATCTCTTGAGCCACAAACGTTGGACTGGAAGCTCATCTGTGCCTCTCGCAGAGTGACCGAGGGCAGCCCCTTTATCCTGTGTGTGCCTCTGTTTCCTCACGAGTAACCAGGAAATAGTAGCAGTACTTTGACTTAGAGTTGCTATGGGGTTTAAATGAGTTATGTCTGGGGGCGCCTGGGCGGCTCAGTTGGTTAAGCGTCTGACTCTTGGTTTCTGCTCGGGTCATGATCTCACAGTTGGTCAGTTCAAGTCCCACTTTGGGCTCCGCGCTGGCCCTGCAGATTTGGCTTGGGATTCTCTCCTTTCTCTGCCCCTCCCCTGCTCTTTCTCCGTCTCTATCAAAAATAAACTTAAAAAAAAAAAAAAAAAAAAAAAAGAGGTATGACTGGCCCATAATGCGTCCCTGTAGACACACTTTATTTTTTTTAAAGTTTATTTTGAAAAAGAGCAAGCATGTGAGCAAGGGAGAGGTCAGCAGAGGAAGAGGGAGAAAGAGAATAGAGAACTGCAAGCAGGCTCCAGGCGATCATGACCTGAGCCCAAATCAAGATTTGGTCGCTCAACTGCCTGAGTCACCCAGAGGCCCCACAGTCGTGATTTTATATATCCTTCTTTTGTCTGTTACTCACATGATTGAAAGTGGTGTGGTGTTGCAGACATTGACTTGATTGTATCAGTTTAGCAATATAATTTTTTTTTAGCAATAGAATTTTTTTAAGTCAGAAATGATTTCTTCCTGTCCCCTTGTGAAACCCCCTCGACAAAGAGGGGGAAGAAACAGTGCTTAGAACCAGTTCAGAAATAATCTCTCGGTAAAATGTAGAGGCAGTGTGAACACGGCCATTTTTTTTCTCTTTCACTTGAATAATGTGCAAGAATCATTTAGGATAATAGTTTGGCTTCTGAGGTGGTTATTTATGGTTCGGTGTGGCTTTGGGAGCCATGTAAACTTCGATGCATAGATTTGCAGCTAAAATCCACTTTGGTTTGACATCTGAGAGGTTCAGCAAACATTGCGCAAAGAGTAATTTCCCCCAAAACTCCCTAGGAAGCTTTTACCTTTGACCTCTGTAAACGTGGAGTTTTGCCTCTTGAACTTGAAGTTCTTGCCCTGCTTACAAGGTGAGTTCTTCCCGACTCACCTGATTGCTAATCTTGTGACCAGAGGGTCCAGAATCCCGGCCAGAACGTGCTCCCTGAATCCCTGAGATGTTGGGGGGAGTGCAGGTTTTGGGGGTTCAGTTTGAATTACGACCTCTCGTTGAGTTTCTAATCGCAGGAGCCACAATGGCTGTCCGGGTGTTTGTTCTAGGCCCTTCTTTGCCCGTGGGGGCGTTTATTTCCTCCAAGGCACCGCACAAAGCAGGGGCTGAGGATGCCTGCCAGTGGCTTGTGTTCAACACCAGGCCACCGAGCTTCAGCAGGCGAGGTGGGAGCACATGCGAGGTGGAGGCCAGCGCGAGCGCGAGGAGGTTGGCCGAGCTTGCCCCTGAAGGGAGCGTGACACAGGTGACCAGGATAGCATTGCCACGGAGAGGTCTGGCCCTGCCTTTGTGTCTGCGCTGCCTGGGAGAAGCGGACACCCAGGGCCAGGCCGCAGGCCGCACGGCCGGAGCGGGCCTTTGGGATTTCAGAGGTGGGCAGAGAAGGACAGGAGCGGCGCCGTGCAGGGGCCCTGGGGCGCCTGCGGGAAAACACGCAGGAGTGTGGCTGTAGGACACCTGCGGCGCTTTATGTGTGCAGCAAGCACTTACTTTTAGGGGTTTCTCGCTTTTGCTTTGGTTTTTGTTGCCCTCTATCTGTAACGAGAAGCTTGCCACGCTGCCCTCTGGCCGGAAATAGAGTCTGGGAACCACAGGCTCTTGGAGAGCTCTGCCCGACAGTCCCCTGGAGACACCCCCACCCCCTCCCAGAGCGGCAACGTTAGGGACGGCCCGATTCACTGGTGGGACTGGGCCGGGGCTGCGTGATGAGGGATGGGAAAGGTAACAAACCTCTCGGGATTCCCAGATTGCCCAGGATGTTATAAACAGTAAGTGCTCCCTTTGATCCTCGAGGGTGGTGTGGGAGGGTGGTGTGGGGCAGGCCATTTTTTTTTAAGCGGTTATTGCGAAGGGAGCCGGAGCCAGACAGCAGGATGGCTTGGCCAGAGGCCGCTCTGAATCCCAGTGGCAGAAAGCTCTGTACTTGCCACTAATTTCTGTTTTCTTTGCTGTGGTCGGCTTTATTAAAAGGGCATAAGGAAGCAGCCTAGACATTCTCTTCCAATCAGTTTTCTNTTCAGAGAAAGGAAGACTGGCTTTAGGGCTTTTTCCCTTTCTTGGGGGAGGGGTGAGATATATACGGAATGTTCTGAATCCTCAAAGAGATTCACGAGACACAAACAGATGTTTCAGCCTGTTCTGGAGGGCTGGGACCCATGAGGGGCTGCCGCCTTCAATCGGGATTTTAAAGGAGTCTTTCTGGGGGTCACTTTGTCGTGTGCAACCCTTTTCTGGGCACGGTTCTGTGCTGGCCACTGTGTGAGTGAGGGAGATAGGCGATCTGGCTTCGGTTCCTGGAACAGAATTGGGAAGCCGGGTCTATACTCGAGAGAGGAGTGTGGAGGTTTAACCCCAGGACGGCCCTTTAACTTTCTATGAGGGAAAACCACCTAATCAACGGTTGCAAATTATGTAAATTCGATGCCACAATCAAGCTTCTTGCTCCACTGGATCATTTACCTTTTGATTTCAGAGAAGTGCAGCCCCGTGACTCTTTTCCTTATTTGAACCAGAGTGAGGCGCCCAGATATTTTCTTTCAGTCACACCCTCGCCAGGGAGTGTATCTATGTAAATACGAGTTGGTAATTTCAGGCAGACACAGCTGAGTTATTAGAATTCAGTTAATTTGAGCTCACTCACCAGCTTCTGCGGCCTCTGTGTGTTTTTCAGTTATGTTTCAAAATTTGAAACTGCCGTCAGGGCCCAAAGGGCCCAGCTTGCTGGGAGCTTCTGATCCTCTGTGGCTCCGTCTATAAGGAAGGAAGGGTGACGGCCAGAATTCAGACCCTGGCCGAGGACGCCAGGGAAGAGGACAGAGGCAGCTTTGCTGTTTTATATTAAAAAAAAAAAAATTTTTTTTTAAATGTTTATTTTTGAGAGGGGAAGAAGCAGAATGCGAGCACGGGAGAGACCAAGAAGCAGGCTCCAGACTTTTTTTTTTAAGCATTTATTTAGTTTTGAGAGACAGAGAATGAGTGGGGAATGGGCAGAGAGGGAGGGAGACACAGAATCTGAAACAGGCTCTGAGCCGTCAGCACAGAGCCTGTTGTGGGGCTCGAACCCACATACGGTGAGATCATGACCTGAGCTGAAGTCGGACGCTTAACCGACTGAGCCACCCAGGTGCCCCTCTGCATTGCTGTTTTAATCCTTCTGACCTCCTGCTGCAAATTCCCGGACCTCATATTTCCTTCGGTAGAGTCTTGCTTGAGTACCATTAATCCAAGCAAAGCTAACCCCGTTTTGTTTTCACCGTGACTGATTTAGAAAGGAGGAGGAAAACTTTGAATTGAGTGAGGCAGCTCCTAGAATAATACATGGGTGAAAATAGAAAAAAACCCCAGGACTTCGTTAAGCTCTGTGATCGTACTGTCCTAGTGTAGAGGTGCGTCGGAGCGGGCATCTGTCACGTGAGTGGGTTGAAGTAGAAGGAGGATGTTGTTTTGGAACCTAGGGTATTTTAAACTCATCTGGTATTCATTACAATCGCAGTTCCTAAACAAGATGAAACTCTGTATAGCTAATGACATCAAATGTTTCCTCCTTATCCAATCAGGAATCTTTTTTTTTCTCGAGCAGCTAGATTAGATGGCATTCAGAATGGATAATATAAGAAATAATTACTAGCCATGTTTCATTTGTGGGATTAACCATATGGCCTCGAACTTTGCATACATTGCGTATGAAAATAAAACTAATAGAGCAGCCTATAGTATTTTTAGCCGGTGGCACACAAGAATATGATACTCTGTTTGTTATTTTAATCTGCGTATGAAATACAATCTGCCGTTTGGAATACAGCAATTTCATGGTATTGGTGCATGTGCCCATTTCGTTTGCAGAGTTTTATGAAGTTGTCGTGTGTTGATTTGGGGAGGGGAGGCAGTAGATCATTCTGAATAACATTCACTTAAGAAATCTATATTTGATTGTACAAGGCAGTATTTGGGGCACGGGCTGCATGTTGGGAGCAGGCTGAAAATATGCCAGAAGCTTACAAAAGAATTTTGGGAGGAAAATAACAGCCGTCTTCAAAAGTTTGAGCTTGATTCTTGAACGTTTCCTGTGCTGGTTTGCGTTACATTGAGTTTTAATACCCTCAGTGTAATCGGCCACCTGCTTGTTAGAGGGATATAAAGGGCATGCCATTCTTTTTTCTCAAGAAGCTAAAACTCATAAAATTAATTATCAGTCGTTATTTGTGAGCCGTGCACTCTGTATCGTAACTGAGACTAACCGTGCCCACGCCCGTGTTCAGGATACTTGTTTTGTTAACGTGACGGTGCCCACTTACGTAAAGATGAAGTATCACACTGCTGCAATTCACATGAGGTTTGACCCAGACATATTTAACGATCCTTTTGGTTGGGTCGTAGCCATTGGGTCTGTAGCTCTGTTATTCATGCCCTGTTTCTGTGTTCATGTATTGGTGTCAGTGAAACCAAGCTGTCTGTTCAGAACGAGAGACTGTGCGTGTCAGGGGACCGACCCGTTTCATAACTTGTCAGCAGAAAATCCCCTTTCTCCAGTATCTCTCATGACTTCCCCTTATAGTTGCAAACTAACTGCTGCCCCCTGGGTGAACGGCGAAGCAAAGAAACAGCAAAAAAAAAATACCTCCCTTGAAGATAGGAGACATTGGTCAGTAATGAGGAGGAGTTAGAATCGCATTCTAATTTTATAATTGGAAGGGTTCTCTGCTATTGGATTGGTGGCCTAGGGATTGATAGGAGGGCGGGGAGCCTTCCTGGGTCCTGACTGGTGGTATGAGGACACGTAATTTCAGACATACTGGGAAGTACGTAGACTAATGACTGTGTGTTGGACCTTAGGTTTTCAAGGGACAGTGAGAACAAAACAAGGGTCTGTGGGTACCTGTGGATCCCGTACCTGGCCAAAGACGGGGACTCAAATAGTTAAGAGTGTTACTGTCTTCATTCTCTAGACTAATTTTGTATTGATTTGCAGTAGGCTACCAAATGTTTCATCATTCCGTGTATCTCCCTGTGCCAGAGAAGGTGTGGGCGTGGACTTTGAGTAACATTACTGCCCTGCAGAGTAACATTACTGCCCCGCAGAATGGGAGAATACTTACTAATAGCACCTGCCTGGGGCGTCTGGGCAGTTCATTCGGTGAAGTGTCCAACTCTTGATTTCAGCTCAGGTCATGATCTCAAGGTTCGTGAGTTCAAGCTCGCAGTCTGGATCTGTGCTGACAGCATAGAGCCTGCTTGGGATTCTCTTTCTTTACTCCCCACTCTGCCCCTCCCTGCGTGTGCTCATGTGCATACTCTCTGTCTCTCAACATAATAAAATTAAAGGAAGAAAAAAGCACCTACCTTGTAAGGATCAAGTGAGTATGAACCACTTGAGCAACTAGAATAGGACCCGACATGTGTTGTAAGTGTTCAAGAGCGGTTTCTAGGATTTGTCTAGAACACAATTCCTGTGTGGTATTTTCACCCAGCATCAAGCCGCCAGCTGCATCAGACTTGAGCTTTCCCAGTCTTTTGGCTAAAAAAAGATAGCTTTTCTTGGGGTGATCCTTTGTATGAGGTAACATTGTGGGGGTGGGTGCTGGCACTGAGAGATTTCAGGGTAGAGAGGATTGATGATTTCTTAGCCACCTCCAGATGATGTCTTCCAACAAAATAAATCTCTCCCTCCCCGCCTTGATTTCAGGATATTAGACACAACCGTAATATAAACATAACAGTGTACTCTTAAACCAAAGAGAGAAAATTTCCAAGCTGCTCTGAATTATCTGGTTCATAGGACAGTGGACTCGGTGTGATTTGGTCCTTGAGCGGCAAGGATCATTCTAGAAATTCAGTTCACTTGCAGTGCCCAGGGCAGCCAGCCCTGGGATCCGAGGTTACTTTTCTTTGCAGCGTAGTGATTGAAAGTTTCCCAACAGAATCATTTCAGCTTTTTCCTTTCTGCCACCTCGGAGCCGTGGGAGGGAATCTCTGGGATCTGTGTGAGTGGTGGGCTATCGTGTGCTGGGCCGGCAGGTGGGGGCAGCCTGGTTTTCCGAATGCATTTCTCCTGTGTTCCTTTCTGCCTCCAGTAAAGCATGTCTGAATTGTGTAGGAGCAGCTATCTCCACTGCTCCTCTGTTTCCTTTCTTCCAGTTGGAGGACCGAGCTGGGGGATGTGTGTGTGTGTGTGTGTGTGTGTGTGTGTGTGTGCGCGCGCGCGCGCGCGCCTGGGGCATAGGGGGAAATCCTGTACCTCCCGGCTCTGCCTTGTTGCTTGCACACGTGTGTGGGTGACTCTTTGCCACCCCTGAAGAGTTTAAACCAGGGGAAGGCTCTGCACCAGCCACCTTGCTGCCCTTTTGTGCTTTTTCTTTGAGATCATGCTGCATCCTGTAGTTCAGTGCTCAAAGCCACTTCCAGTGTGAAGGAAGCCACTGGCCGTGTGGAGTATGCCTGGCCCTGCTATGTGCTATAGGTATAAAATACACACGGGCTTTCTAGGACTTTGTAATAGAGATATAAGACTGAAAATCTTCATTTCTATAATGATTGCGTATTTAAATGGTAATTTAGATATATTTGAGTTAAAATGTCACCTATTTTAAGTTTTCTTTTAAGTTTATTTATTTTGAGAGAGAGACAGAGACAGACAGCTCAGGGCAGGGCAGGGGAGGGGAGGGAGAGAGAGAGAATCAGAAAGCAGGCTCTACACCATCAGCACAGAGCCCGATGCGGGGCGGGGCGGGGGGGAGGGGGCGGCTCAAACTCACGAACCACGAGATTATGACCTGAGCTAAAACTAAGAGTGGGATGCTCAATCTCCTGAGCCACCCAGGTACTCTTGAAGTTCATTTTCTTAAATTGCTGAGTGTAATCCTGTTGTCTGGATATACCACAGTATGCCTGTTTCTTCATTGGTTCATGGCCATTTGGTTGTTTCCAGTCTTTGGCAAGTATAAGTAGAGCTGCTGTATGTGGGTTTTTGTGAGGTCATGGTGTTCATCACTAGGTAGTCATTGCTTGCGTGCGTTTCACTTTATTATAAGAAAATGCCTGAGTGGACTGTACTGCTACGTTTTCCATAGCAATGCGTGAGGGTTCAGTTTGATCTTGAGGGTTCATTTGTATTTGGTACTGTTAGTTTTTAAATTCTAGCCATTACATACACATGTGCTTTTTTTTTTTTTTTTTTTTTTTTGAGAGAAGTCAAGTACCAGTGGGAAGGGGGAGAGAGAATCTTAAGCAGGCTCCATGCCCAGTGAGGAGCCCAGTGCAGAGAGCAGGGCTTGATCTCACAAGCATGAGATTGTGACGTGAGCCGACATCACTTAACCCACTGAGCCACCCAGGCACCCCAATTCTAGCCATTTTAAAAGGTATGTAGTTAGAATCTCACTATAGTTTTAATTTGCATTTCCCCAGGGACTGATAGATGTTGAACATATTTTCATGTGTTTATTTGCCCCTTTTAAAATTGGATTGTTAAGGGGCACCTGGGTGGCGCAGTTGGTTAAGTACTGATTTATGCCCAGGTCATGATCTTGTGGTTCATGAGTTTGAGCCCCACATCAGGCTCTGTGCTGGCAGCTCAGAGCCTTGAGCCTCCTTTTGAGTCTTTGTCTCTCTCTCTGCCCCTCCCCCTGCTCATTCTCTCTCTCAAAAATAAATAAAACATTAAAATAAGTAAAATTGGTTGTTTAGGGGCACCTGGGTGGCTCAGTGGGTTAAGTGTCCGACTTCAGCTCAGGTCATGATCTCACGGTTCATGGGTTTGAGCCCCACATCGGGCTCTGTGCTGACAGCTCAGAGCCTGGAGCCTGCTTCAGATTCTCTCTCTCCCTCTCTCTCTGCCCCTCCCCCACCATCAAAACTTTCTCAAAAATAAACAAACATTAATAATAAAAAGTGAAATTGGGTTTTTTAAAAGGCGCCTGGCTGGCTCAGTCAGAGCAATGACTCTTGATCTTGGGAGTGTAAGTTCGAGCCCCACGTTGGGTGTAGACATTACTTAAAATCAAATCTTAAAAAAGAATAAAACAAAAGCTAAATTGGGTTGTCTTTTATTATCGAGTATGGAGATAAAAAAAAACAAACCCGACGATCTATTGTGGATTCTAGTCTATTATTAGATATGTGTTTTGCACGTATGTTCTTTATTTTCTATATTAGTTCGCTTAGGGCTGTTGTAATAAAGTACCACAGACTGTATGGCTTCAGTTTATTTTCAGAAATTAAATTTATTAACAGAAATTTATTTTCTTTCGGTTTTGGGGGCCAGAAATCTGAGACCAGGTTTGTTTCTTTTGAGAACTGCTTCCTTAGCTTTCTTGGGTCATCCCCACCAAGCAACTGTGTCTCTCNCCTTTAAGAACACCAGCTATATTTGAGTAGGGCCCACCCTAATGACCTTGCTCACCTCTTTAAATACCCCATCTTTAAACATAGACACACTCTGAATTTGGGAGGGGAAGGGAGGTCACAGCTCCAGCCTTAACATTTCTTAACATTGGTTCTCATAGGGCAGACTCATTTTTATTTGAGTCAAGCCTGATGTATCCTTATCAGTTTCTTCTTGTTTCATCTTTTTGTGTCCTAAGAAACCTTCATGTAGCCTGGGATGGCAAAGACCATCTCCCACATTTCCTGTGGGAGTTTTAGTAATTCATTTTTACATTTAGACGGGGACGACTTTTGGAGTTAATTTTTGCTTGGTGCAAAGTATGGGTCACAGGTATTTTGTGTGTGTGTGTGTGTGTGTGTGTTTGTGTGTGTGTGTGTTTGTATTTTTTAGAGTGTCCTTTTGTTTTTGGTTTTATTTTTATTTTATTTTATTTTATTTTTTAAGATTTTAAGTAATCTCCACACCCAGCGTGGGGCTCAAACTCACAACCTCGAGATCAAGAGTCATATTCTCTACCCACTGAACCAGCTAGGTGCCCCATATTTTTGGTTTTAAATTCATGCCCTTTGACAAAGAATTTCAACAGTACAGACAGGAATAGAGTAATAAATTCTCCACTCCGTCCTATCTCGGTGTAGAGGAAACCCTTTCACATTTTCCTTGGTGTTTGTATGGATCATGTCATTCTTCTTTTAAAATGAGGATCACAAGCACAGTTTTGAAGCTTGCTTTTCTTCACTTAATTTCTAGAAGGCCTGGGGTTCCTGGGTGGCTCAGTTGGTTAACTGACTTCATCTAGGTCAGTTCAGGAGCTTGAGCCCCACGCCCTGCTCTTTGCTGACAGCTCAGAGCCTGGATTCTGCATTGGAGTCTGTCTCTTCCTCCCCTCTCTGTCCCTCCCCTGCTTGGATTCTGTCTGTGTCTCTCAAAAATAAACATTAAAAATTTCTAGCAGGTCTTTGAGTCTGGTTAGAACTAAGATTCTGACAGAAGCCGGGGTGGGCCCATTGCAGGCAGCTGCCATGCTGGCTGGTGCTGGTGGATGGGTGTCTGTGGCTTTCACTGAAAATCCCTGAGTGCAGAGCTTGTAAGGCTGGGAGCTTGTGTATTCCAAGTGTGTCTCACACCTGTGTATGGCTGAACCTTCTTCTGTTTCTCTCTCTTTACATGTTTGTTTATTAGAGAAGGAGAGAGAGAGAATGAGTGGGGGAGGGGCAGAAAGAGAAGGAAGACAGAGGACCTGAGAGTCCTCTGACTGTCCTCCCTGACAGCGGAGAGCCCTACATCGGGCTCGAACCCACGAACCGTGAGATCATGACCCGAGCCGAATTTGGATGCTTACTCGCTCAACTGCCTGAGCCACCTAGACGCCCCTCGTCTATTTTCAGCAGCTATGCTCTATCTAACCTTTGGTGCGTAGATACTGTGCCTTAAAAATGTATTTGCCCTTGACCATCAGGCTTCTGGGTTTCTGTCCTTGAACAGCCTGTCATACCCAATTATGTATGTTTTGAGTAAGGAATTCTTCCAGGAGCGGCTGGATTCTTCAGGAATGGCTGCTGCATCTTCTTGAATAGGTTCTGGTCGGGGCGCCTGGGGGGCTCAGTCGGTTAAGCGTCCGACTTTGGCTTTGTGCTGCCAGCCAGCTCAGAGCCTGGAACCTGCTTCTGATTCTCTGTCTCCCTCTCTCTCTGACCCTCCCCTGCTCACGCTGTCTCTCTCTCTCTCCCTCTCTCAGAAATAAATAAAACATTAAAAAAATTTTTTTTAAAGAATAGGTTCGGGTCTTGCATACCCCACATTCCCCCATTCTGCCCCCCAGAAGTCAGCCCTACCATTTCACTTGCTTTGCTGCCTCTTCGGCCTTCCTTTCTTTACAAAGACTTCTAGAATCTATACCTTGGACTGGAGCACAGTGTTTTTTATAAACTTGGGCTTTTATCTGCACTAAGGAATTTTGAATCCAGACCCAGTATTTGTGCATGCACGCACGCGTGCTCACACACACACACACAACTGAAACATGTTTCATAAGACTTTGCCTTATTATGATTTTTCTTTATCTATGACATACTCCGACCTGTCCAGCTTTTTTTCCATTTAGTTTAAAAGAAAAACACTTGTCCAGAGACCTAGCATATTGATTTCCTATGAGAGACATTCACAGCTTGTACTGGATTTATGTGTGTGAACGTTTAAAGGTGCTTTGTATCAGTCACCGCTACACAGAGGCCCTTCCTCTTAACCGAGCTGCGTGTGGGAGGGTGCCTTTCCCCCGACCCCCAACCTGACTCTTGTGCCTCATTTTACTTAACATTTAAAAAGGGGCCCGGTATCAAGGTGATTCTGCCTTTCCTCTCACAGAGATACCCCCCATCTCAGGGGTTCCCCAGGGAACCCCAGGGTACTCAGACCGTTTTCGGGGCATTTGCACGTTAAGAAACATTATCCTCATAATACCAAGATGTAGCTTCCTGTTTTTACTCTCCCTTCTCTCCCGAGTGTGTGGTGGGGCTTTCCAGAATACTACATGATGTGAGATACCACATCAGATTGAATTCCATTAGGAGAATCCAGCTGACTGAGTTAAGCCAGACCTCAGATGGGCAACATCGCCTCAGTTATCACTAAATGTTTTTTATCTTGGAAAAACCAGTTTTCACAAGAATGTTACTTATGTTAACGTGTGGTGGTGATTTTCTAAATGAATTAATGTATATTTAAAAATTTTCTCCGTTTGAGTTTGAAAATTTTTTAAAGATTTTCTTTATAAAAATTTTTTAGTTTATTTACTTTTGGGTGGGGGGCAGGTGGAGGAGGGACAGAGGATCCCTAGCGGCTCTGTGCTAACAGAAGACAACCCAGTGTGGACCTTGAACTCAAGAACCATGAGATCATGACCTGAGTCCACATTAGACCCTTAACCAACTGAGCCAGGTGCCCCTAAAATTTTTATTTTATTTTTAAAGCTCTATGCCCAGTGTGGGGCTCGAACTTAACAACCCTAAGATCAAGAGTCACGTGCCCTCCCCACTGAACCAGCCGGCACCCCAATTTGAAGCATTTCCGTTGGAAAAGTTCTCTCTCCCTCTGTTTCTCAGCATCTATATATCTGTATTCTGTGTAAACAACAGCCACTTTCGTCCCCAGTAGTTTTTCAGAGTTCAAAGAGACCCTGAGACCCAGCAGTGTGATAATTACTGCTCTAGTTACATGTTCTGGGGCTTAAATAAAACCTTTGTAACTGGAGATGTAAAACACCTTCTCCCCTTAAAAGAAAGTGTTATTCTAGGAAATTGCAAATATCTGCAAAAGTGATGAACATAATGTAAAATGCTACCACATACGCCTCTCCCAGCACGAGTTATATTCAGCTCGTGGTCACTTGTTTCATTTATAGTTGTGCCTCCAGTGGGATCGTGGTGAAGCAGATCTCAACCATCTATCATCCGCTTTTGCACACAGTTCATTATTAACCTCTAAATAGTGAAGATTCTATTTAAAGAAAACATATCTGTGATACCAGTAATATAAATGTTTTACTCTCAACTAGTCAGTGTTCAAGTGATCTTTACTCTCTCTCATTTTTTTATTTTACTATTTTAAAAATGTTTTATTTACTTTTGAAAGAGAGGGCGCAAGTTGGGGAGGACCACAGGCGGGTGTGGGGGTTGTGGACAGAGGATCTGAAGGGGGCTCCACACTGACAGTAGTGAGCCCCACGTAGGGCTTGAATTCATGAACCGTGAGATCATGACCTGAGCCGAAGTCAAAACGCCCTCAGGCGTCTCTCTCTCTCTCTTGTTTTTAAAATTTTTTGAGAGGGGGGTGGGGGCAGGGAGGGAGAGGGAGACACAGAATCGAAGACAGGCTCCACGCTCTGAGCTAGCTGTCAGCACAGAGCCCGTCGCGGGGCTTGAACCCACGAACCATGAGATCATGACCTGAGCCGAAGTCGGATGCTTAACCGACTGAGCCACCCAGGTGCCCTTGGACCTCATTTTAAACCAGCCTTAAAAAGCAAAAATGAGAGGGGCGGCGCCTGGCTCAGTTGGTTAGGCGGTTCGTGGGTTCGAGCCCCGCGTCGGGCTCTTTGCTGACAGCTCAGAGCCTGGAGCCTGTCTTCGGATTCTGTGTCTCCCTCCCTCTCTGACCCTCCCCTGCTCATGCTGTCTCTGTCTCTCTCTCAAAAATAAATAAAACATTAAAAAAAAAATGAGGTCCTTACCTTGAGATTGGTTGATTAAAAACACAAGTTTATTACTAATCTAACACCCAACCATTACCCTCGCCCCCGCAGTGTATCATTTGTTGAAGAAACAGGGTTAGTTGTCCCAAGGGGGCGTAGGTTCTGGGTGTGCAGGTGTGTGGGCTAATTTAGCAGCAGCATTTTGGGCCAATGTGAAACACTGGAATGTTGATAGGGTTTTGCTTTGAGGGTAGATCATCCTTGGTCGTGTTTCGTATGCCATTCTTCCTTCTGGCTGGCCTCCACTTTATCCCCTACGCACTTTTCCTCTTTTCCCCCCCTCCTCTGTGTTTTTTCAGGGGCACAGAGCTACGGTATGTGTAATGGTCAGTTGTTTTCTGGAAACTTCTTCAAGATTCTTGACTCCTCGGGTCTGTGAGTGCCACAGGGCTTGGGCATGTGACATGATGGAGAGTGAGGGAGTGTGAAGTTGTACTTCCCTCAGAAATGCACACTTAGGGGCTCCTGGGTGGCTCAGTTGGTGAGCATCCTACTCTTGATTTTGGCTCAGGTCATGATCTCATGGTCCGTGGGTTCAAGCCGCACATCAGATCTGCACTGATGGCACAGAGCTTGCTTGGGTTCTCTTTGTTTCTCTATCAAAATAAATAAATAAACTTAAAAAAAAAAAAGAGAGAAATGCACATGTAGTGAAGCCTTGAGAGTGCGATCTGACACTGGGATCTTAGGTCGCCGGAAATGTGTGGGAGACTGAACTCAGCCGCCGCCCTTTCCATTCTGGATGCTGGCAGACTGGTGGTGCTTGGGGGTGTCTGGGGGGGTGGGGGGCGCGCTGGCTGGGGCCAGAAAAGAAGGCTTGGAGGGAGAGAGCGTATCGAGTACGCGTGAAGCCAGTGGAAGGATCTCGTGTGAAGAGGCCCCACAGGACTGGAGACATTAGGTTGGTGGGCAGTTTTTCCAAAAATCCGATCAATGTTCCGGGAGATGAACAGAGCCTATAAGGAGGTCTCTGCCCTCTTTACAGGTACACTCTGGTCCTTCACGACGCACGTCCTTTCCTTTGGGAAGCCTTCCTCTTCCACCCCAGTTGGATGCATCGTCCGCCTCTGTGTCGCTCTCTTCTCACCTTGTTCCTATTTCTGTCACAGCGCCAGTCACACAGGATGTGAACCGTTTGTTTTCAGAGACGGCTTCCCCTCCTGCTGCCCTTGGCCCCCTTTGATCCGTCTTGTTAGCAGATTGCTGGTGAATATTTACCGCAAGCCTGGCACGGGCGCCAGCTGAATGAAAGAACGGCTCTGAACAAGAGTTCACTGAGGCAGATACCAGGTGAGGCTCGGGTCATCCTGCAGCTCCAGGGGAGGGCTTTTCAGCAAGATGGGGGCCCTTGTAGGTCCCGACAGAAAGGTTGGGGCACCCTAACCTCCCCGTGTTCTGAGTGCCCCTGGAGCTGAGGCCACGCCCACTGAGGCACCTGCCTGGAATTGACAAGGCCTGCAGCACTTCACTCACCAGGCATCATCAGTGGTCCAAGCCCACAAGTGCTGTTTACTGAGCACCTAGCACATACCAGGCGCTCTGTGAGACGGGCTTTGGCATTTCCAGTTTGGCTCTGCTCATAGGTCCTGTTTCTCTCTCTGCTGTCGTCGTCTTTTTTTTTAATATAGATTTATTATTATTGTTATTTTTTTAATGTTTTATTTATTTCTAGGAGAGAGAGACAGCGTGAGCAGGGGAGGGTCAGAGAGAGAGGGAGACACAGACTCTGAAATAGGCTCCAGGCTCTGAGCTGGCTGTCAGCACAGAGCCTGACGCGGGGCTCAAACCCACGAACCGCGGGATCATGACCTAAGCGAAAGTCGGACGCTCAACCGACTAAGCCACCCAGGCGCCCCTTTTATTATTTTTTTTTAAGTGTTTATTTTTGAGACAGAGTGTGAGCTGGGGAAGGGGCAGAGAGAGGAAGAGAGGGAGAATCCGAAGCAGGCTCCAGGCTCTGAGCTATTAGCACAGAGCCTGACACAGGGCTTGAACTCATGAACTGCGAGATCATGACCTGAGCTGAAGTTGGATGCTTAACCGACTGAGCCAGCCATGCGCCCTTTTCTCTGCTGTCTTCTATCTGTAGTTTCTGGATAAGTTCCTTGGAGAAATGTCAGGAATGGTGGATGCTGGTAAAAGTTGTTACTAGTTTTTTCACTTGAAGGATCACACAAAGATACACATATAGTGCTTAGACCATAGCTAAAGCTTATTGAATGTTTACTCTGGTTTTTACAAATCAGGATTCAGAGCATAAAAATGTTCACCCAGGGGTGTCTTCCTGGCACAGTTGGTAGAACATGCAACTTTAAAAAAAAATAAGTTTATTTATTTTGAGAGAGACAGAGACAGTGTGAGTAATGGAGGGGCGGGGAGGGAGGAGAGAATCCCAAGCGGGTTCTGTGCTGGCAGTGCAGAGCCTGACGTGGGGCTTGAACTCATGAAACCATGAGATTGTGACCTGAGCTGCAGCCAAGAGTCAGTACACTTAACCAGCTGAGACACCCAGGTGTCCCTGTAGCACTTGATCTCAGGGTTGTGAGTTCGAGCCCCACGTAGGGTATAGAGATTACTTAAAAATAAAATCTGTAAAAAAAAAAAAAAAAGTCCTCTAAGTTGTTTAATATTAACTATTCTGTGCTAAAGCCAAGCCTGGAGTCTGCCTTACTCCGGATTTCAGAATATAAATACCGTGATAATGAGACTGTGTGTGCCCCTGGGACCTCAGACCGAGATTTGAGTTGTCCAGAATCCCCTCCCCCCATTTCGCATTGATAGTGACACCACACACAACACCTCAGTGTGTGTTTTATAGGATGTGGGCTGCTGCTGCTGTAGGAAGTTTGCCTTTTGTCCATTAGATCGATGGCTTTGGAGGCCCTTAGCCATGAACGGTGGGGCTGGGGACATACCTTTGTCACGCAGCTGGTGGCCAGGCTAGTCATGAAAGGCAGAGAAATAGCCAGCAGGCTTCCAAATATAAGGTCCTTAAAACAGACTTTTTGCTAGGTTCTCCTGTTTCCCTCGGTACCAGAGGAGTATCTGTCTGTACCCCCATTGGAAATCTGTTGGCTGCAGGAAGCAGACTAGGTCAGCAAAATTCAGGAACCCAGAGAAACAGTCTGTATATTGGTGCTTGAATTTAATCAGGCGGGAAAAAAATGTCCTTTTAATATGTTTGTTTGCATTATTTTGGTTTCCTCTTAGCCCTGCGCTTCCCTCCTTAACCGTCATCTTAGCCCTTGGGATGCTGGTCTGGGATGCTTCTCTGTGGTTGTGATTAGTCCTTCCAGGAGAGGGGGGAGGGGAGGGGAAGGAAGGGGTGTGAGTGGGATGGATTTGGGGAGGGATGGGCCCGGGGAAGTCGGCTGCCACCAAGGGTCCATGGTCCACGGTACGGAGCAAAGGGAAAGGTGACTGCCTCCTGGGATCTAACAGATGGTAGAGTGTGATTGTGGTGATACATTGAAATGGACTCTCTTATGGTCCTACCTACTTACGGCTCACCGAAAACCAGGGGTGTGTGTGTGTGTGTGTGTGCATGCGCAGAACCTAGCTTGATGCCTCTTGTGTCGCTCCCACCCCCATTTGAAGGCGCACAGATTTGGTAGCATCTCCCGTTCGCGAGCAGGCGTGTCCAGGCCGCCTAGACCGCTCACACTCTCTCCGCCTTGTGAGGGTCCAGCAGCCATTTGGATTTTGTGTTCCCATTTCTAGACTGCTCGAGTTGTTGCTGTGCAGCGTTTTCCCGAAGTCACTGGGACGTCGTCATCTTTTGCCCACACACGGAACACCTTTATCCTTCCCATTGGGGAGATCAGTAAAGAACATGAGCCCTGCGCGAGGTTGCAAACGTCGTTTATCTCGTTTTATTTTTCGGAAAAGTTTTTTGTAGAACATTGGAGGTTTGTGCCGTTCCATAGTCTTGTTGACTGGAAAAACTTACCCTGTATGGTGGGTAACCTACAGCGCAGTGCTGATCGGTGAGATACTACGTATGTAGCNACGAGGTTGCAAACGTCGTTTATCTCGTTTTATTTTTCGGAAAAAGTTTTTTGTAGAACATTGGAGGTTTGTGCTGTTCCATAGTCTTGTTGACTGGAAAAACTTACCCTGTATGGTGGGTAACCTACAGCGCAGTGCTGATCGGTGAGATACTACGTATGTAGCAGGATCTTGCTTTCACTTAATTTCTCCTGAATCTTTTTGGGTTGGGGGGGGTTTACTGTAATTAAACTTGGCATTCATGTAGGAAGGAGTTGTGATTTCTTTGGTCACGACCAGGGAAAATGACATGTGTGTACTCCGGGAGTGAATTCTGGTGAGAACCTTTGTATTCCCCCTCCACCCCCCCCTCTTTTTTTTTTTATTTCACAAGTCAGGCTGTAACTTTAAAAGAAACTGTGGGAGCTGCTCCCCAGGTTATTCACAAAATGAGTCTTTGTCTGCTTTTTTTTTTCATTCACCATCTGGTTACAAAGCTAAATTGGAATCATGCTTGTTTTAATTATTTTCTACTTGTGTGGCCAGGAGGTTATTTGGTCTGTGAGGTTACGCTGTAAGCGCGCGTTCTCATTAATACCACGGCGTCCGCATCCTGCTCCAGCACCCGAATGGTTAAGTTGATCCACTTGTGTGGCCAGCGCCTGATACAACACAGTGGTCACGACTTAAAATTACCAGAGGAAATGTGGTGTCAGTGTGTGGGTTTTTTTTTTTCCTTCTCTCTTTCTTTTTTTGTTTTAATCTCCAATAATGTTAATTAAGTGCATTTTTCTTCCAACAGAAATATGATTATAAATGGCTTAGGTTGACAGCTTTAGATTAGCACATGGTGTTATGAAAGGGACAATGTGTATTTCAAAAATTGGTAAAATAAAGTATTCAAAACACTTAACATTTTGAACACCCTCCACAGCATGAATAATGGAAAGAGCGTAGTCAGAAACTTCTCTCTGTTCTGTCATTATTTTTAGTGAATCAGCCAAAAGATGCAAGCATGGCAAAGAGGTATTGTTTAATACTAGGAAAGTGACATAAAAAGATTTCTTAAAACATTTTTTTTTAAAATCCTCATTTCTCTCCTTTCTTGCTTTGGATGACGGAACTCTTAAAAGCGGTCAGTTGTTTTTAGAAGAGGTTCTGTGAAATATTCTTAGGTGTGATTCAGTAATTGTTTCTTAAGGCAGTGAGCACTTACATGTTCAGTACAATAGGTAATGAAACTTACATAGTCATTGTCCTGAAATCCCCAGTGGTTCTGAACCCATTGTCCTCCCAACTCCCCCATTTAAAGAGCAAAACAAAAATGCATGCGGAGGCTAATATTTGGGAAAAGAAAACAGAAAAAGCCCCCCCCCCCNGGAATACTTGGCTAAGGTAATCCATTACAAATGTATGTTCTGGCATAGGAGCCAAAGCCGGGTCATGACCAAAAAATTTGGAAAGGCTGGTAAAAAGTACTGCCAAGCTAAAACCCAGTAGCTCTCACTCAGGCATACATCAGCGAGTCAGAGGAGGAAGGTGGGTGTATTAAAATACGTGCGGGGAATGCCTGCAAAGGACAATGAGCAGTAGTCACATAGAAATGACTTCATTGATAACATGCTGGTATTTTACAAGGGGGGTGTCAGATGTTTATTTCAGAAAAACAGATTAGCAATTTGCCTCATGAATTCACTGTTTAAAATCTATCTGAATAGTAATTGGAGGTCAGACATGCCTCATCCTTCTATTTTGAATGAATTGAAGTACAGGGTGGACTGGTGTTCACATGAAAGACTCACAGTTAAAACCAAATATTTTATTTTCGTGTTGTTAAAGTGGTAGGTCTTTTAAGGCAGCACTGTGTAGAAGCAGTTTTCTTATACAGATCAGACGAAATTAAAAACCTCTTCAGTTGCCCTTAACTTGCCTATACTTCTAAAGGACTATTTGTTAGGGTCTCCTGGGTGGCTTGGGTGGTTGAATGGCTGAGTCTTGATCTCCTCAGGTCATGATCTCACCATTTGTGAGGGCCAACAGCACGGAGCTTGCTTGGGATTCTCTATAGCTGTGCCCCTCCCTGCTTGTTGCGCACCCCGGCCCCCCAATAAATAAACATTTAAAAAAACCATTTACAGGAATAATTTGTTAGAGAAACTAAAGCTTGTACTTCAGGGCTGGGAAGAGAGACCAAGGTGTTTAGAAGAAGGATTTGCCTTGCAGTTTGGTGGTGGTGGCGGGGGCACAAATAATTCTTTGCCCTGAAAGACAAACAAATCCAAATTGGGGAACTAGACACACATTCCTATCTTTTTTTTTTAATGCACACAGACACATACACACACTTGTGTCTTAAGCATCTTCCCACTATCTTTTAAAAATAGCTTTATTTTTTAAAAAAATTTATTCAGTTTTTATGTTTTATTTATTTTTGGCAGAACACAAGTGAGGGACGGGCTGAGAGAGAGGGAGACAAAGCATCCGAAGCAGGCTCTGGGCTGACAGCGCTGACTGTGACGCGGGGCTTGAACTCATGACCCGCAAGATCATGACCTGAGCCGAAGTCGGACTCTCAGTTGACTGAACCACTCAGGTGCCCCCCAAAATAGCTTTATTGATGGGCACCTGGGTGGCTTAGTTGGTTAAGCATCCTGCCTTGATCTCAGCTGAGGTCATGATCTCATGTTCATGTTGGACTGTGGGGGGCCTGCTTGAGATTCTCTGTCTCTCTTCTGCACCTCCCCTGTTCACATCCACATGCTCTCTCTCTCACAAAATAAACTCTTAAAAAAACTTAAAAACACTTTATTGAAATATAATCCATATACTATAAAATTCACCATTATAGGTAGGATATAGTGTTCTTTGGCTTTTAGCATATTCAGAGAGTTCTGTTCTGTGATTTCAGTACATCACTCCTACAAAAGAACCCAGATTAAAAAAAAATTTTTTTTTTCATAAAATATTTTTAAAAAATGTTTATTTTTGAGAGAGACAGAGAGAGAGAGAGAGAGAGAGAGAACGGGAGGAGAGGAGATACAGAATCCAAAGCAGGATCCAGGCTCTGAGCTGTCAGCACAGAGCCTGACTAGGGCTTGAACTCAAACCACAAGATCATGACCTGAGTCAAAGTTGGACACTTAACTGACTGAGCCACCCAGGTGGTTTTTCTCTTAATGTTTGTTTATTTTTGAGAGAGACAAAGTGCGAACGGGAGAGGGGCAGAGAGAGAGGAAAACACAGAATGTGAAGCAGGCTCCAGGCTCTGAGCTGTCAGCACAAAGCCCCATGCGGGGCTTGAACCCTTGAACTGTGAGATCATGACCTGAGCTGAAGTCAGGTGCTTAACCCACTGAGCCACTCGGGTGCCCCAAAGGAATCCCATATCTGTTAGCAGTTACTGCTTATTCCCTCCCCCCAGGCCCTGGCGATCTCAATTTTCTGTCCGTTACTGTGGGTTTGTCTCTTCCTGAAATATGTGGTCTTTGTGTCTGGCTTCTTTCCCTTATTATAATGTTTTTGAGGTTCATCCATGTTATACCATGAGTCAGTATTTTATTCCTTAACTTCCCCTTCGGAAGATTGTGATGAAATGTACATAACAAAATTCCCCATTTTAACCAGTTTTAGGAATGTAGTTCAGTGGCGCCGACTTTATTCATGGTGTTGTACAACCATCGGTGCTATCAGTTTTCGAGAATTCATTCATTTTATTGCCAAAAATATTCCATTATACAGATAATACCATATTTATTCATCAGTTGGTGAACATTTGTTTTCATATGTTGGTCATTAGAAACCATACTGCCATGAACATTGTGGGCAAAATTTTGTCTGGACATAGCCTTTGAATTTTCTTGGTTGTTCCTAGGGTGGAATTGGTTGGTCATATGATAACTACATGTCTTCTATACGTCTTTGTTGGAGAAATGTCTATTTGCATCCTTTGCCCATTTCGTAAACATTTATTTGAGAGCGACAGAGCGCACGTACGGGAGAGGCAGAGAGAGAGGGAGAGGGAGAGAATTCCAAACAGGCTCCCCACACGGAGCCCGAAGTGGGGCTTGACCTCAGGAACCATAAGATCATGACCTGAGCCAAACTTGGACACTCAACTGACTGAGCCACCCAAGTGCCCCCACCTTTCCCATTTTTAAAATTGGCTTGTTTGCCTTTTTATTGTTGACCTATAAGCATTCTTTGTATAGCCTGGGTACAGGTCCTTCATATGATATATGATTTGCAAATATGAATAGAAATAAGGGGTATAGTGGATGTTCCTTTTTTTCAAATCTATCTGAATGACTTTTGGAGTTGGCAGAAAGGATTATAGCTCATTTGGCATCCACATCTGTTCAGGAATGTGTAGATGGAGAAAGGAAATGGAGGCTGAGTTATGTGAGTCCATAGTTAGTGCCGTAACCTATGAGTGATCAGGGAATCTTGGATCAAGGGGAACCTACCACTGAGGCGGAAATGCATAGTTCAAATAAGTACCAAAGGAATCAGTTATCTGGACGGGAGAGGAGGTTTTTTTGGTTTTTTTTGTTTTTTAATTTTTATTTTTTTAATAGTCTGACGTTACTGCTATGGACGAACACACAACACCCATTCAGTGGGCAGACCTTTAAGATGAAATGCTTTACAGTGGGAGTCCATGGCCCCAGTGGAAGGCTGGCTTGCTCTATGCAGAAGTGTTCTCAGAGCTCGTGCAAGTCTGTATGGATGTGCAAACAGCAATTGATCTGACAGCGTGAAGGCACGGCAGCCTCCTCTAATTAAAGCTTCTTGATGACATTAAACTCTGTTGCTTAATTACAATAAATCATACGTGAACAGATCATGTCTCTGAAGAGGCATTGTCAGTGTGCTGCAAAATGGAACAGAATTTGACCTTGTAATCGTGGGGGTCCCTGTGAGGTGATGACTCTGGTCACCATGAGGAATGTGAGCTCTCCTGGAGTTACTTTTGGAAGAACTCAGAGAATGAGTCCCAATGATTCTGTTTATATTGAGGATGTGTTTTATCTGGGCGTGTACTTTAAATGGGAGGGTGTTGCCTGTACCTTGAAGGGAATAGAGGACTTCATTCATTCCCTGTTTATTTTCACAGCCATTGAGTCTCTGACCCTCTCTGAATTTTCAAGCTGGTCTGGGCTTGACTTAACTTCTACAGCGGTGTTGCACTCATTGGGCAGAGCGTTTGCTCCCTCGCGCCCCCCGCTTCACTCTGCATTTGGAGCCTCTGACTACCAGATGGGTGAAGCAGGTATTGGCTCTTGTTACCAGAGAGCATCTGGAAGACGTTAAGCCGTGTTCTGGATGTCCCTTCCTTAGATTCGTAATACTATAATATTTGAGATAGTGCATGACTATAGGAGCAGATCTTTTGGAAACTCTTCACGAAGTAATAAAATATGGGCTAATGTGGGACTTGGAAGATTCTAGTTCCAGTTCAAAACGGATTCCTACTGCCAATTGAAGAACTGGAATATAATAGCATATGACACCACCTAGGCTCATGAATTTATTTTCATTGGCTTAATTTTCAAAAATTAATGGTATTAAACCAGTGTGGTATATTTAATTTCTTCTTGATGCAGACTGTTACACACTGGCCAGCCTTTCTTCTTCTCTTGTTGATTTTATAGATGGTAATGGAAAGTCAGTACATCTTAGCCCTGGAGACCTGGAGGGGGCCCTGGGGGTTACTCTGTCCATACCCCTGTTTTGTGCACAACAGTGTTAGAGGCGCCAGGGTCACCTTGCTTAGGGCAGAGGTCTGCTTTGTACCCGACTTGAGGGCAGGGCACTACCTGTATGTATGTAAATAGCCTTCGGCACATTGGCTCTTTCTCCTACAAGTTCTTTCCTGTTTCTTTGGATCCTGGACACCATTATTCCCTTCTTTTGTTCTCTTCCTGTTTCTGACCATTCTCTAGTTGCCGTTCCTCTTTCTCTGCCTGCCCCTAGACGTTGAGTTGTCCACTGTCTTTGCTAGAGTGTGCAGAAGAGCCCCCGAATCTTTCCACAGTTTTTGCTCCCAGCCTCGGCCATTTCTATATGACTGCTCATGTCCCTCTTGGCCAGCAGTTAGAAAGGCCTCTGTCTCCCCCCTCCCCTTTAAAAATTTTTATTTGAAAGAGAAAGAGAGAGAGCAAGCGAGCACTAGTAGGGAACAGCAGAGAGAAAGAATCTCAAGCCGGCTCCATGCTCAATGCAGAGCCTGAAGCGGGCTGGATCCCACCACCCTGGGATCGTGACATGAGTTGAAGCCATGCTTAACCAACTGAGCTACCCTGGCGTCCCCTCCCTTTCCTTTTGGTAGATGTGGGTGGCCAAAGCATGGCTCCTTCCTCACCCTGGTGAACACCGTGGTCAGGGTGGGGTAGGGTGGGGCTTCTATCCCTGAAATGACAGGGTGGAGCAGTGAGGTCGATGGCCTCCGGGAGGGAAGGAAAAGTATGTCAAGTCTCTAACTTCTTGTGTTTTATGACACTATTTCTCAAATTTCAGTGTATTGTTAAAAAGAGGAATTCAAGGATTAAATACTTTGGCTTGTCAAATTTTGGAATGAATTATGTTTGTCAGCCTCAAAAATGAATGATTGCTGACACTTAGAACTGTAGTATGCATCTTAAGCATACATTTCAAACAACACTTGTAAATTCCTGTGTTCTATGGTAGATCCTAAGGCTTTTGTAAAGAACCCATTTTGCTTGGGGAAAGAATGTTGTACTAATCCCAGATGTTGAAAACTGCTCTCTGAAGTTTGTTAGAAGCACACCCCCTTCAGAGTTCCGTTTCAGCATTGGCTCATATACAGAGGGTGTGTGTGTGTGTGTGTGTGTGTGTGTGTGTGTAGTAATTATAAAGTAAGAATTTTAAGTGTAAGCGTTAACACACGTTAGCACCTAACCAGGATTATGTAACTTAAAAAAAAAATTTTTTTTAATGTTTTATTCATTTCTGAGAGAGAGAGACAGGCGTGAGCGGGGGAGGGGCAGAGAGAGGGAGACAGCATGAGCAGGGGAGGGACAGAGAGAGAGGGANCCAGATACAGAATCTGAAACAGGCTCCAGGCTTTGAGCTGGCTGTCAGCACAGAGCCCGATGCGGGGCTTGAACCCACGAGCTGTGAGATCATGACCTGAGCTGAAGTCACACGCTTAACCGACTGAGCCAACCGACTGAGTCTAGTGTTTTGCTTTTAAAAAAAATGTTTATTTATCTATTTTGAGAGAGAAAATCCCAAGCAGGCTCTGAGCTGGGAGCGTAGAGCCCCACGTGGGGCTCGAACCCAACAAGCGTGAGATCATGACCTGAGCTGAATGAAGCCAGGAGTTGGATGCTTCTCCAACTGAGCTGTCCAGGTACCTTAGTACTTTGCTTTGTATCAATTGGGCATGGAGCAGACCCACGGCAGGGGAGTAGATTGGAGCACACAGTCTGGTGCTAGTTTTGATTCCTTGGAACTGATATACCGACCCCCAGGCTGTAGAATCTACTTCCCATCTTACTTTGAATAGTCTTTTTAGTGGATGAATACTGGAAGAGTTATTGAATTGGCACGTTGGAATTTGATTGGAGTCGGGGTTTGATTTATCTCGGGTGGACTTCCATCCGTGTGACTTAGTGGTGTTGTGTATGTTTATTACAATTACAGGCGTGATGGGGAAGGCAGATTTATGGTGTTGATGTTACAGTCTTCATTCCAATCCTTAATGGTTCCTTCCAGGTCAGAAATGTACCTTGATCCCTCTGCAGTGGGAGTGTGAATTTGAGCTCGCTTTACATAATGTCCTGAGCTCTCAGATCATCTTGTGACTTGTCTCCTGCTGAAGTCACCTGTGGGATAGTAACTGAATTGTGCTTCCAAGCCAGTGTTGGGACCTACCTGTCTGTCCACAGTCATCAAAACCTTGTCAACGTCCCGGCTGCCTTCAGGCAGGAGCACACCTGCAGCATTCACCTATCTCATTCATATAAACCCCATGACCTTTATCTCTTAAAAAAACAAAAAATGGAAAAAAAAAAAAGAGTAGAAAGAGCCTGCTTTCAAAAGGAAATATTTTCTTCTATACCTACGCTATCCTTCCTGCCCTTGTCATGCTAGAAAAAGTGTTATTTTCAGGGTCACGTAAAAGTTCTTGATGGTTTTTCTCGGGTGCAATTTTGAGATGTTTCCTTGTTGATGGAAAAGTATGAAGTAGTCACGTGGAACGAGTACCTTTTCTAACTTAGTCTCTTTTGTGGTATATTATACTTACTGTTTATTATTTTTTTAAATGTTTGTTTATTTTTGAGGGGGCGTGTTGAGAGAATCCCAGGCAGGCTCGGGGCTGCCAGCGCAGAGCCCTGAGGCAGGGCTCGATCTCATGAACCCTAAGAGCATGACCTGAGCCTAAATCAAGACTCGACGCTTTGCTAACTGAGCCACCCAGGCGCCCCGGTGTGTTCTTTCCCACTCATCTACCCTTTGAGTAGAAAATTGTAAGATTATTCTTATCTGTAGTTAGGATTTTTTTTTTTTCTTAGAAGCAGCGTGCAGAGGTTTCCTGAAGCCCACAGACTCTCTGTTTCTCTGCTACAGATGGGGAAGTGGGCAAGCCAGGGGCAGGCCCCAGCCTCACACCTCACAGAGGCAATCAGTGCCGCCTGTCCCCTGGGGCCTGCCACCATGTAGGTGCTCAGTAAACAAGGTCACCACGCTCCACGGATCGCACCTTCTGTTTTGTCATCAGAGAGGTTTATATTTAAACTTTCTTCTCTGAGTACCAATATACTCTAGGAATCACTGAAGGGATGCCAGCTAATTCTGCCATTGATAGCTGGGCTGGTCATCATTCGTCGGTAAACGGAGAGGAGAAATCACACTGATGACACGCTGGGCTGGGAGCAGTGCCCGGTCTCCTCAAAGCACCTTCACTGATGGGTGCTCAGGGAATGAAAACGTGTAATTAAATCCCGTCCGGGGCGTGGGGTGCGGTACTAAGAAGGTCTCAGGAAGTACAGAGAGAGGAAGGATAGAATTTGGTTCAGTTTGATGCCCTCTCTCGTGTGTGGTTTATTTAAAGTAGCCTTTCGTAGTACACGAGTAATTTGTTTTCATCATAGAACATTTAGGAAATCTGAATGTTAAAAAANTGTCTCTCGGGTTTTTCTCTTTTTCTCATCCAGTGGGCCGAGGTGTGAAGAAGCCAAAGAGAAACAGCCCCCAAAGTCTGTTGGACATGGTGCTCCTCTTAGTTCAAGTCTTGTCTTGAAATATATATATTTGGGGCGGGGGGGGGGGCTTTTCTTTT
>NW_027530974.1:13511574-13536471 GCF_008692635.1 Crocuta crocuta
AATCTTTATAACCGGTTGTATAGTGTTTCACAGTGCAGCTGACTTGAATTACTGCACACTCCCTCCCTCGGGCTCTGGGCAGTGTGGTTCCCCACCCACTTTGTTTGGGCCTGTTCAGTCTCTGGAACAGCATCAGAGGACAGGTCATGGGCGTGGGAACCTAGGGACAAAGCAGACCACGCCCAGGGTGGTCGGCTCTCCAGATTTTCAGCAGGCCGCCCGTCTTCTGCTGTGCTACCTGCTAGAAGTTATTAACACCTGGTTCTATGGTAAAGTACGGATGTCCTCAAAGTTTTGTGCATTTTCTAGATTTTTAAAAAGTGTTTATTTTTGAGAGAGAGAAAGCGCGCGCACGAGAGATAGTACGGCAGGGGAGGGTCAGAGAGAGAGAGGGAGACACAGAATCTGACGCAGGCTCCAGGCTCTGAGCTGTCAGCAGAGAACCCAGTGTGGTGCTTGAACTCAGGAACTGTGGTGAGATCATGACCTGAGCTGGATGCTCAAACCACTGAGCCACCCAGGCTTCCCAGCATGCATTTTCATAATGATCACCTTAAGGATGAAAAAAAAAATAAAGGAGGGAATGACTTCTTCCAAATATACGTTTTTTTCCCTTTAAGTCTTGGTAAGTCTTACATCTTTATATAACTCTTAAAGGTCATGGAGGCGTCCTGTGAAGTTTCCTAGTTTCTTAAAATTGTAGAGAAAGTTAGGAGACGGTTTTTACTGCCAAAGAGTTTTTCTTAGGATTATTCAAATAGCCCCTCCTACTTCAAAATGAACATTACTGTGTATGGCGACCTTTCCCCACCTCGGTGTTTAATTTGTATCCTATTCATTATGTAGGCATTTAGTACTGGTACTAAAGTATTCAGTCATTATTTAGATACTTTGATTTTACAGTTTATTGACATTCACATTTGAAGATGGGTTCATGGACTCCTAGGCGGGTCAGATAAGAAGGATTGATGTGTGAAAAGCTGCTTTACTTACACGGTTCTAGTTTAAGATTTAATTAAAAAAAAAAAAAAACAACAACAATGCTGTTATGAATGCTTTTCGTAATTTGTTTTTGTGATCTCTGGGATTTTTCTACTTCAAAGGAAGGATGTCATTAAGTTCTCAAATGCAACCAAATCAGTCTTATAATTTTGGTAGGCATTTCTTGTTTGTAGAATTCAGAGATGGTGAATATCATATTTAAAGACTCCCCCAGAGCCGGGTTGAGGTTACATTAAAGAATTGGATGTGTACTGGGAGTCCAATCACCTCCTGGTATAAAATTAGGCTCTCGTACATCAAAGGGGCCCGTGCTAAGTATGGTTCCATCAATGTCTGTGGAACGTTCCGTCTCCCAACGGTTAGCAGATGTTCTGTGAGTTAATGTTGCCCTTCAGTTATCTTTGACAGAAGCAGGGTCTGGTTAAGATCAGATTGTTTAGACTAATGCGCGTTGATCTCGTTATAGTAAGCAGAAGGCTATGAGCCTCCTGGACAAGGAGGAGCGGGTGGTGGGTTGTTAAATCCAGAAAACAAAGCAATTAATAATTGGAGAATGGCTTTGGTGTCCTTGTCTCACTTATAGTCATTCATTCGGATGGACGCTGTTTTTAGATTTACCTGGGAGGACCTTTTAAATAGCTTCAGAGTATTAAGCTGCTGGCTGCTGACCTTGCTGATCTGGGCATCAGAGTCAGCGCGGGATTTTAGACCTCCAGGGAGAGAGCACGCGGGGACAGTCCTTGCTGTTTAGGCCTCGTCCTGGAGCTTTGCTTTAATTTAATGTTTGCTTATAATGTTAGCTTAGTGCCTACGTATTGTAGAGACGAATGTAGCGTTTCCCAGAGTGTCTGGGAAGGTCTATGATAAGCTGTCACACTTGGTGAGCAGGTGGGGGTTTTATAGCTTCCAATGGCGGCTGTTATGTTCACTTTCATAGTTGACTGCAAAGAAATGGTCAACCCTGAAGCCATTTTGGGAAAAAGATGAAAAAGGAGGAGATGTTCAACTGATTCTGTTCTCTTACATTCTTATTTATATAGCTTGGGCATGTTACTTCTCTGACATTCTCTCATGTTTTGTGTGACCAATAATGAACACACACTAGCATCTTGAGGTTTCCTTAGTCCCATCAGTGCTGGGAGTGACCGTGGGGTATGTGTAGTTCTGGCCGATGGAGCTGTTGTAACGAAAAACAGAATTTTTTCAAAGATTTTTTTTTTCCTTTTTGTGCAAGAAGTTCGTAAGAAGGTCTGGTGAGCTCTCTGGTGTTTTCTTAAACGGCTTTATTGAGATATGTTACCTACCCTCCAGTCCACCTATTTCAAGTTTATATAGTTCAGGGGCGCCTGAGCGGCTCAGTTCGTTAAGCGTCTGACTTCGGCTCAGGTCATGATCTCACAGTTCATGGGTTCGAGCCCTGCATTGGACTCTGTGCTGACAGCTCGGAGCCTGAAGCCTGCTTCCGATTCTGTGTCTCCCTCTCTGTCTGCCCCTTTCCTGCTAGTGCTCTCTGTTTATAAAACTTTTTTTAAAGTGTATATAATTCAGTGATATTTAGTAAACTCTCAAGGGTGTAGGGTTCCCCATCATAATCCAATTTCAGAATATTCCCAGCCCACAGTTTCCCTGATTTTAGAAGTAGATTATCTGTTTCTTCCCATGAGTATAGGTCAGTCATTGTTGGAGTTATTTTGATACATCCTACCTCACCTAGTGACCTAGCCTTTTATATTACTTTCATACCTACTCTCCAGAACGTTTTTTTTTTTTTTTTTTTTTGCCCTAGCTTACCTGCCTTTCCCTGGTGTCAGGTTTTCTGTAACAGCCCCCTCTTCCTGAGCTAAAATAGTAATAATTCCCTAACTATTGTCAGGCTCAGGGCGTCTACATGTACATAATTTTACTAATAAGCTTAGAAAAATGCTACTGGCAACACCAGATATTTTTGAGGACCTGGATTATTTGCTATTTTGGATGATCATTTTAAACACGAAGAGCTGAGCATACATTTTAATTTTTCTTGCCAAAGCCTAACTCAATTAGTAAACTAAATTTGCTGCTGTTGTAAAATCATGAGATGTGTGTCACATGTGACTACCTCTGTATACCCGCTGTTTGTAATTTGTGTTTTTCTGTTGTTGTTGATGCTGAGCCGTCTTCCAGGCTCAGGGGTGATAGTTGGCTGGTGTTTGAAGCTTTTGGTAAAGGTTCCTGTGTTTCTAAACTTCAGAGACTTAAACTCTGGTTATCATTAATACGTGCAGGCAGGTTTTTTTCCAAAGCTTTTTGTTTTTTAATACAAATCAGTTCTTTTTTTTAATGTTTGTTTATTTTTGAGAGAGAGAGAGAGATGGGAGTGTGAGCAGGGGAGAGGCAAAGAGAGATCGAATCACAGAGTCTGTAGCTGGCTCCAGGCTCTGAGCTGTCAGCACAGAGCCCTACACAGGACTCGAACACACAAACCAACCATGAGATCATGACCTGAACTGAAGTTGGACGCTTAAAGGACTGAGCCACCCAGGCGCCCCTTTCAAAGCTTTTTCAAGAGCAGCTGGAGCAGATTGAGGCATGCACTGTGGTTTATTTAGTATTCTTCCCAGGGATGTGGGTCTGAATCCCTGGTAGAACTGTAAAGATTCACCTCTGTGAGTGAGCCTCACCCTCTAGCTACTGTCTATGGTTTGGAATAACTGGAGTGGAGGCCGCTATCACCTCGACTGCAGCTGCACCCCAGTTTGGAGAACCACTGTAAATTGCTTTGTCTTCCGACTGAACGTCTGAAGGTCAAGTTTATCCATTTGTCTTAGTCTAGTTGTCATCTCCCCATCTTTTGCCTGTGTAATTGAGAAAGAGCTCCCCCTCCCCCATTAAGNGTTTACTTATTTTTGAGAGAACAGTATAAAGCACAACTGGCAAAGGGGCAGAAAGAGATGAGAGAGAGAGAGAATCCCAAGCATGCTCTGCACCATCAGCATGGAATCCGACGCTGGGCTCGAACCCACGAACCATGAGATCATGACCTGAGCTGAAATCAAGAATTAGATGCTTAACTGACTGAGTCACCCACGAGCTCCAGGCGCCCCAGAAAAAGCTTTTAATAGGAATGTAGTGTTTGCGATGGGAAAGTAGTTCCAGTCCTGGGGGTGCGGGTGGGCGGGGGGTGGGGGGAGTATGATTCAGCCAACATGGACTTTGTAATTAAATATAGCTGACAATTTATTGTGCTCTTGGGAATGGAATAAAACCCATCTGTGCTTTATATAAATTTTATCGCTTTTATAAATAAAAGTATAAATTTACTCACCCTCAAAATACAAGTTTTGACTTCATTCCCTTTCGATGCAAATCTTCTGTAGAGGCTTTCCACCTGCTAATGTCTTCTTCGGGTAGCATGGCTCAGGGTCTAGTTTAATGTAGCCCCTTGCTTGCTTTGTTCTGTTTCGGGTCACGGAGCCTTGGGCAGACGGAACGGCTGAACTTGCGGCTCCATCGGGGGAGTTGCTTTGGAAGGTGCCCGCGGATGAGTCTCTGCTTTGCTGTTCATTACGCTGTGCAGTCGGGGTCAAGTTAGCCTTTCCAACTTGGGCTTGTTCTGAGGATGCATTGCGGTGATACATGTAAGATGTAGTCAGTAAATGTTTATTGGCCTTGCTGTTGTTGTTCAGCTGTTTGTGTTTGAAAGAACGAATTTTTTATTAATGCATTTCCTGTCTGGTAATACTCCATTCTGTGCTTTGTTGTCAGATGTAGGCTGAAAGCTTTGAAGAGCTTCAGACTTTTTTTCCATCCTGTTTTGAAGCCTCTATTTGGTGACTGAGGCTTTTGGTGGCTTAGGGGAGTTTAAATGTGCTTTCCCAAGAACCGGGCGCACATTAACGTGTTCATTTATTCACCAAGAAGAGTAATTCTTTTTGTTTTTTTTTATTACACAGTAGCTTATAGCAGGTGCTAGAAAACTCTTGTCGTTAACACTCATGGCAATCAACGTTCAACTTTTTTCTTCACTGTCTGCTGTCTTGTGGTTTTCACCATTTATTCTTAATTGTCATGTATAGTGGAAGTAATTAAATCCACCAGTCTCCCCCTCTTGTTATAAATGTTTGCACCCCTTTTAAGTTTTCTTGGCTTTCTCAGGTTCTGGATTCAATTAACATGCTGATGCTTCTCTGGTTGGTAGGGCGATTAGTCAGCTTTGGTGGGGCTTTTTTCCGTCTTCCTTCCTGCTTTTCTGTCTTGAGTCCATGCACCTGTGTGTATAACAAAGCAAAGAATTTCTTGGCCTTTCTCTGGGAAGAGGACCTGGAGAGCCACCGTTTAGAGAAACTTGCACTGCTCAGTTAGTTACATTTGTCCCAGTGGATGCAGGCATTTATTTGTTTAATTTTTTTTAGCATCTGGTTGTTTATAATTCCAAATAGATTTCGAATACAGTGGTCAGAGTTATGGAACTATTTTGTAGCAGGAGAAAGCCAGGCAGAGTGTTTCCCTAAAGCACTGTTTGACTCTCCTAACCTGAGCTGTTAAGTGACTCAGTAATCCGAGTACGCCGGCTCACATCCCTGTCGTGCAGCGGAACATTCAGTAGCTACTATTTTTAAGGGTTTGGGGCTGAAAATTTTGCTATAAATTATGTGTAGAATGAGGATATGGGGAAAGAAGAACGTACGGGAAATAAGTTATCTATCCTCCATCTTTTTGGAGTAGGAAGAAAGGGGCTATTTACCTATAATGCCAGGTTTAATGAAAACGGGGAGGGGTGTGTGGAGAGAGGAGAAAAGTGGGTGCTCACTCACAAGAGAAATGACTGTTTTGTTTTTAAATTTTAAATTATTTTTAAATTTTTAAAAATTTTAAAGTTTTATTTAAAACATAAAATTGTTTTATTTTAGAGAGAGTGCGTGGGGGAGAGGGGCAGAGGAAGAGAGAAAGAGAGCGAATACTAAGCAGCTCGCCACTCAGTGTGGAGCCTGAGGCAGGACTCGATCCCACGACCCTGGGATGATCACCTAAACTGAAATCAAGAGTTGGGTGTTCAACCGACTGAGCCACTCAGGCGTGTCATGGTTGTTTTAAGCAAGGAAGCATTGTTCTAAGAATTTTCACCTTTTGAGCCTTCAGAATCCAGTTTTGCCCTCCCCAGTCCCTTCACGAGGTGGGTGAGCATTTCTGAGAAGTGGTTCAGTTCCCATTATATGTGTTGTGGATCCCCAGGCATATTGTTGGGTAATGTTTTATGTTTGAAGATGTGACCGAGAAAGGGACGAAGAATGAGACGTTGGTCACCAATTGCTCTGATTTTGTAAAAATTAGAATTTCGTGGGGCTTAAAAATTTACGCTGTGTATGTTGGTGGTGGCAGCTTGAAATCCACTTTACGGGACGAGCAGATCTCATTATTTCTTGTCTTCTCTGAATCTTCATTTAGTAGATTATGGGGGGCGGGGGAGGAAGGGGGTTAGCCTAGTGTTTTCTGAACTGTATTTTGGAAACTTCCAGGGACGGCCTCCAGCTTTTCACAAGCTCCCAGAAATGGCTTAACGTTTTAATTTGATTGAATATTTCGTTCCAGATGTTAACTCGCGGATTTTCTTTTTCCTTTTAGTTATACTTGAAAGGGCAGCGCGAACCACTCTTGCTTTCTTCTCAAGTATAAAAATGTCAAAGTCAAAGTTAACCTTTATTCTTCATGGAAACCATTAGAGGATAGAATGCAGGCATTTGCAGACGCAACAGTGTGCAGCTACATGAGAAGCTCCCAGCTTTCCTGGGAGAATCAGGGTGGGAAGAGCTTGGAATATGTTTTGGTGCCAAGTTTTTCCAGCATTTCCTTATTTACTGCCTCTTTGGGTGGGTATTTGGGAGGGGGGGGCGTCAAGCTAATTAAGTGGACAAAATACATGTATTTCAGGGAAGAGGAAGGACCTGGTAGACCATCTCAGGCACATAGAGTGGAAGTCGAAGACTCACTGATGAAGGCCATGCATGAAAGGAACTCTCGGACACAGTGGAAAAGGCTTTTTCTGAGTCAACAGTGTGCACATGAGGATGGAAAACATTTTCAGTGGGATGCCTCAGTCTTTATTGTAATATGAACTCCTCTTTTGACTTACTACTTTAAAAACAAAAAACAAAACAAAAAAAACAAGGAAAGAAAAAGAAAGATCCTTTCCCTGAGGTTGCCCCTCATCTATAGGTGATGTGGTAGATTTGTACCGGTTCCTTCTGAAGGACCTAATTGTTACCTTAGCTTTAGTTCTCAAATCCAAAATGGCGACTTCCTTCTGGTGATTGAAGATGCTGAACCAAAATGTTGCATCTGAGAATGGAATTTTGTGGGCGGGTGCATTTTTAGTGTCCCCATCCATTGCCCACAATCACATTATGTGCCCTAATTAGGCGCATGTGACTGAAGTAGGCCCAGCTGGGTTATTCCAAAGAGGATGGGTAGAGGGAAGGTTTCAGTCAGAGCTATTTCCAGGTTGGAAAATTCCCATTTCTATTTCCAGGGTTGCTCGTCTGGAGGTAGAGCACAAATTAAAGAGCACAGTTTTAGAAGTGGGATCGGGTTTTGGCCCTGGCAGCTTGATAATTGCAGTTTTGGCAAAAGATCCTTCGGTGGGTTTTGGCTTGCCAGAGAGATGAGTTGCTCCCTGAAGAAGTGCTGAGGCCAAAAGGCAGGGACACCACAAGGGATGTCTGAACGAGAAGGAGTCACCAAGCCCCTCATTCTGTTCCTCGGGCTGCAGCTTTGTTTCTGTCAGTGACCGTGAGGGAAAGCTCCAGAAGATGCAGGGGGTCCCAAGCAGCTATTTCTTTTCCAAAGTTTTTTTTTTTTTTTAAATAATGTTTATTTATTTACTTTGAGAGAGAGAGAGTGTGTGTGAGTGGGGGAGGGGCAGAGAGTGAAGGGGATAGAGGATCTGAGGCAGGCTCCTTGCTGACAGCACAGAGCCTGATCCGGGGTTCGAACTGAAGAACTGTGAGATCGTGACCTGAGCTGAAGTCGGACGCTTAACCCGCTGAGCCCGGAAACAGCGATTTCTTTCTTTATCCTTCATCTTAACACACACAGCTGTCTTTTCTAGTCAAAAACCCTTGCCTTCGTGTTTTAGAGACAAGGCAGGCATCGTTTTAACTGTGTTTTCCATGACGAAGTTTCTTCTCACATGTGACTCCTGATCGTTTGTCACACATGTCCTGTCTGATCACTCTTAATTTTAGTGACCCTCTGTCACCCGTGACAAGGTGAAAGTTCGAGATCAGTTTGGAGATGTTTACTGGGCCCACCTGTATCTGAGGGCTACATGGTGGGTAAGACTGCTGGACTGACTTGTCCAGTCTGGATACATAGCATCTGTTCTGACCCGGGACACAATTTTGGGGCACAGGGAGCAAAATGTAGACCTGAGTAGAGGCAGATATCCCCAAGAACGCAGAATGGGCTGGAGAGGCCATTTTGGATGATTGTTCTTGCCCAGGCTCCAGAAGTGACCACCCCGCATTTTGCTGTATTCATGATGAAGGCAGACCGCTGGGCTTCTGGTCTGGTTCACTCTGTTTCTCAGTGTTTCTGTCTGGAGATGTTTACTAAAACGTGTTATCCGGTTACGTGTCTGCCTACCAGATATCCCTTGATGAACAACATGGAGATCATAGAGCCAATGGGGGAATGTTAACACTACTGACCAGTGGTGCTCAGTGATTGTCATATTTTGTTGCTTTTCAGATGTACTTGGTTTTTAAAAAGCCTAAAGTAAATAACCCGGGTGGTACCCGTAACGTAGTTTCCAGAGCCTGAGCAGGAGTGGATTTGATCACGGTTATTCATATTGCCATTCCTTGCGTCGAGCTCTAGGCATTCTTGGGTCTTCCCATATTGCAGTTAACTCCAATTTAAACAAGATTCAGAAAGACTTCCTTCCAGTGCCGGATCATCTTGTAAAGTTATTGTGAGCAAACAGAAGGCAACGGAAATGAAAGCAGGCTGCAGATTTCATATTAGTGACACAAATATTTGCTGTGGCCAAAATGTCATGTTTTCACGCAAAACAACCACCAAGGGTGTTAGCTGACCTCAAAAGAGAATGGCGGCGTTCTCCCAAACAGATGGAGTTCCCTTCGGTCCCCGCTAGGATGGACTTTTCCAGCACACCCGAAGGCAGGAGACATTGAACCAAAAGAAAGAAAGTGGAAAGCAAACAAAGGTGGTACCTTGCACGACTAAGGGGTCGGTCACAGTTGAATGACAGTAGCGCGTGCAGTGTTAGGTGTAAATGCAACGTCGGATTTCATGTTGGGTGACGCCATTACTTGACGGTCCCTTGTTGGTGAAGGAAGTTGGATGTTGCTAAATGGAAACACTTAGGAGCTCGCCTCAGGGGCCTTCACGTCCTGTGGGGGGAGCCAGCCAGTCATTTTTGGGGATCTGTGAGTAAGCAGTTTGCTCTAATGGGCGAACAGCATGTTAATGTTCTAACAGTTTGAGGAGAACGTTTCTGAGGTGAAGAGAGACACTTCCAGTTGATACCTGAAAAGCGGGTATGAGGTGATAGAGGTGAGGCCTGCAGAGTTTGGGAGGGTCTCTGTTTTGCTCCCCCGCTGGCCACCAGGTGGGGGTGGCTGTGCTTAACCAGCCAGAGAAAACCTTTCTTCCAGCATCTAGTGTCCCCAAAAGACATTGCGATGACGAAGCAGGAGGCCTGGGTGTTCATACCTCCTCTTCCCAGTGAGGCCCCAGCAGGCCTTTCTGACCATCATTGTGGGTTCTCGGTCACACTGTCATCCTACGTAAATGTTGGTGCAAACGCCTGGTGCCGTGGCAATCCACAGGGGTGCTTTTGTGTCCCACGAGCCTGGTGTCCTGTAGCCTCTGAGGAGCACCTCTCTTCTGGTTGCCTTTTAGATTGGCGGATTTTTTTTTTTAAGTGACCACTTTACGGGTTAAACTTGGAAGTTATTCTGGGCTTCTGAAAAGTCGCTGTGTGGTCCCTGTGTGCACATGCTTTTGTGCAGCGTTATAAATGGGCTGTGTTGGCATCAGTAGCTGCTCCGTTTTGGCAGGGAGAGAGGCGGCCTGAGTCACTTTCCCTGGTGCATCTTCCAGGCTCCCCCCCACCTCCCCCTGCTGATCGCATCTCAGGAGACTTCTCCGGCCAGGCTAGGTTGGGGCCTGGCCCGAGAGTTGGTCAGAAGGAGCCTAGACTCCTGTGTCTGTGCTCGTCTCTGGCCACGCACGAGGTGTTTGACGTCTGTGTTGATTTCACATTTTTATATATTTTTCACCCCATGAGTGGTTCCCCACCATTTATCTCTGAGGTAGCAATGGAGCCCCGTCCACTGGCTCCTTAAAGGCCAGTCTGGGTGCCTTCCTTCCCTCCAAGCCTTGTCCTCACCGCCAGCTCGGCCCCCCGGCCCCCCTCCTCCCTGAAATCCTGCCTGTGTCTTACACTCAAATTAATTTATTGACATGTAATTCTTCATAACAGAACCCATTAAAGGCCGCCGTGCATCCAAGCAGCCGTGCTTCGCTGGGATTCCTGGGAGGCTGTGGGTTTTAACAAGTACAGCCCTCGGACTCGTTGACAAGAAACTCGCTTTAGATCCTCCTCTCTCCCCCTGCATTCATGTCGCACCGGCCCCCATTCGCGTGTTGTTTCCTAGTAACACAGGCGCCGTCCCTGTAGGCGAGAAGTGTTATTTCCTTGGCTCCGACGTAGGCTCCCAAAGCAGCACCCCCGAGGAGGCACACGCCTGCCTCCATGCATTTTCTCGAATGAGCGGAACGGTGGGGGCGGCCGGTGTGGAGCCGTGTGGGGGAGGCTGCTGGATCTTCAGTCTCCTTCCCTCCTCTCTCCCCCTTAACCTGCTGCGAACATGAAGTTGGCCGAGGACCTGAGAAGTAGTTTGCGTGGCGGTCCTGTCGTGTAGGGACATGGTGAAAGGTAGCACGCAGCTCCAACGTTCTCCTTTGCACACGTGCTCAGGAGCCTGGATTCGCTGTGGGGGAAACACTCACCGATGTGCAAAGCAGAGCAAGTTTGTACGAGTTAGCAGGGGTGAATTGCAGAGGGCAGCTTTATTGAGTAGATCACTACTTCTCCCTTTTTATCGTCTGGCAACACTTCCGTTCCTGGATCCGCGGCACATTTTAGCCATTCTTCAGCTGATGGCCTCTTGGCTCGTTTCCACGTGTTGGCCCTCATGAGTAAAGGCGCGGTGGACTTTCGTGTGCAAGCTTTTGCGCCAGCGTTACGTTCACTTCTGCTGGGTGTGCACCTAGGAGTGGAATTGCCGGGTCATACGGTGACTCTCCTGAACCTTCTGAGGAATGAGCCAGACCGTTTTTCAAAACCCCTGCGCCAGGGTTCATTACCCTCACGATGTATGAGGAACTCCGCCAGTTCCTCCCTGTTCTTGTCAACACTTATTATTGTCTGTCTTTTCGATGACAGCCATTCTCCTGGGGACGGAATGGCATCTCACTGTGGTTTGGAGCTGCAGCCCCTGCCTGACTCATACTGTCCAAGCGTATTTTCATGTGTTTACTATCCGTTTATGTATCTGAGAGTCGAGAACTTGAAAGGAATTCACACCCTCCTATCTGAGAAAATTTCAACACATTCATGACTTCCTGATTTAAATTTCTACTTCCGTGCTAGTTTTGAAAAGAGTAGCTTGGAGGTGTCTCTGTTTATGAAAAGAAAAAAATTATCCTTACCCAGGAAGGGCTCTTTTTGAATACTAAAATAAAAAAATAACATTCTTATCCCCAAATATAATGACACTTGATACAGGTAAATTAACAAAATTCTAGCCATCACTTGCAGACTTAGAAGGGAAGACCCGGTCATATTAGGTGGTCCACTTCCAGTGTGCATTCCATGCTCCTCTTTTTTTTTAAAATTTTTAAAAAAATGTTTGTTTATTTTTGAGAGAGAACAAGCAGGGGAGGGGCAGAGAGAGGGAGAATCCAAGCAGGCTCCTCACTGTCAGCACAGAGCCGGAAGCGGGGCTTGATCCCACGAACCCTCAGATCATGACCCGAGCCAAAATGCTCAAGACACGTAACTAACTGGCTGAGCCACCCAGGCTCCGTGTTCCTCTTTACCGAGCAGTCAGAACAATAGTAAAACCCTCCCTCCAGTTCACTACTCCCCTACNTTAAATTTTTAAAAAAATATTTGTTTATTTTTGAGAGAGAACAAGCAGGGGAGGGGCAGAGAGAGGGAGAATCCAAGCAGGCTCCTCACTGTCAGCACAGAGCCGGAAGCGGGGCTTGATCCCACGAACCCTCAGATCATGACCCGAGCCAAAATGCTCAAGACACGTAACTAACTGGCTGAGCCACCCAGGCTCCGTGTTCCTCTTTACCGAGCAGTCAGAACAATAGTAAAACCCTCCCTCCAGTTCACTACTCCCCTACTCGCCATGATTTCAGTGTGGGGGGGAAAAAGCCTTTTCAATAGAAACACTCCATTACTTTGCTGTTTCTAGGGAAACACAGAGCCAAGCTTTGAGAAATGGTAGTTGTAGATGAGCCTGAGAGTTCCACCCTTTATTGTTGGCCTGTTCAGGTGTTCTTACCTTATTAGGAACTGATTGTATATCTACACTCAAAAGAAAAGCGGGTAAAAATTCTGCCTCTCATGGTCCTGAAAGGTCCTCATAGACAGCTTCAAGGAGCATCCTGCCTGTCTGTGTGTACCTCAGCGGATGTGTGTCTTCGGCAGCGAATCGTATTTGTCTGCTGCGGTTGCTCTTATTCAGGCGTGAAGATTCCAACACGGACTTTTTGGGATGCCCCTCAAAGGCTCCTGATCTGTTCAACTCCTAATCCGCGGAACCTGTTTCCTTACGTGGTAGAAGGTGCTTTGCCAATGTGATTACGTTAAGGACCTTCAGGTGGGGGTAGTATCTTGGGTTATCTAGGTGGACCCAGTGTCATCAGAAGGATCCTCATAAAAGCAGGGGGGGGCTTGGAGGGAGGGAGGAAGATGAAGAAGCGTGTGGGTGGGTGAGTGCTGTCTGTAAAAGGGGTCGGGGTCCACAAGCCACGAGTATCGGCAACCCTCAGAAGCTGAAAGAGGCGCAAGGAACGGAGTTCTCCTCAGAACTCCCAGGAGAAGCAGACCTGCACGCACCTCCGCTGAAACTGATCATGAACTTGGCACCTCTAGAACTGTAAGCGAATAAGTTGGTGTTTTTGATTCTAGTTTATGGTCATTTAACAGCAGTAGGAGAAAGCGAGGTCAGGTGTTCTGTTTGTTCCTTTGTCCCTCACTAGCAGAGGGGGTAGACCCTCACTGAGCACCCTTTTAGCACTCTATGGAGGCATGCATTTGGCGTTAGTTTGGGCATAGATGGGCGACGTCAGTCTGCAAGATCGCAGAGCTTGGATGTGGCTCCAGATCTCAGGATTTTTTGGGGGGGGGGTTGGGATTCACCCTTGAATTTGTTAGCTACTTGAGCTAACTTCTCTCTTTGACTCTGATTTCTTTCTTTAGGGTGAAAAAAGTTTCACCCTAAAAATTGAAGTTTCTTTAATTTTTAAAAAATGTTTATTTTTTAAAAATTTTTTAATTAAAAAAAATTATTTCTGAGAGAGAGATAGAGACAGCGTGAGCAGGGGAGGGTCATAGAGAGAGGGGGACACAGAATCCGAAGACAGGCTCCAGGCTCTGGAGCTCTCTGAGCTGTCAGCACAGAGCCCGATGCGGGGCTCGAACACACAACCCATGAGATCATGACCAGAGCTGAAGTCATGACTGGAAAGTCAAGTTTTGAATACAGCTGACCTTTGAGCAGTTTGGGGGTTAGGATCACCAGTCCCGTGTCGTGGAAAGTCTGTGTAATTTTTGGCTCCCCCCAAAACTTAATTACTAATAGCTTACCGTGGATCGACCATGGTAACATAATCAATTAACATGTATTTTTGTATGTTATGTTATTATATACTGTGTCCATACAATACAATAAGCCAGAGGAGAGAAAATTTTAAGAAAATTCTAAGGAAAACCCATCAACAGTCCTGTGCTGTGTTTATTGCAAATGTCCGTATGTACACGGACCTGTTCAGACCCGTGCTGTTGAAGGGTCACTACACACTGAATGCTGCACAGAGTTTCCAAGTTTGCTTCATTGCTGATGGAGCTCAGTTGGTAATTTAGAAAAGCGCACATGACATACTCTGACAAGTGAGGATTTTCTGGATGATCAGTGCTGTGGAGAAAGTGGAAGCAGCTGTTTAGATTGTGCGGTAGGATGGTCTGAGAGACTGTCGAAAAGGTGGTATCCGAGAAATAAATATTGTGCTAAGGGGAGATCCGGAAGACGAGAATTCTGGGAGAAATGAGTGCTAAAGAGGGATTTAGGAGAGGGTTCAAACCCTTGCAGACTGGAGCAAGGATGCGAAGTAAGAAATCCTGAAAATGAAGAGCGTTGGTTGAGACCATTCTACCAGTGAATGACTTTCTGTCGATTTGGTCGCCGCTGTTTGCCAGGCAAAGGGTCTGGTTCTAGAAGCAAATGTCACAGAGCCCCATCCTGCCCTTTGTGAAGAGGAAGTCAGTGGGTCTCCCAAAATAGTAGGAATTATAAAGGAACTGCCTGTTTCTTTTAAAGTTCAGTAATATATGAGGAGAACTTTGTAGTCAGCATAAAACCCAAGGAAGCAAGCTGATAATTTTGGTTCCTCTAGGCTACAATATTAATGGTGTATTTTGTATTAGGAAATTAAATTTTGCTTGGTAAAAAGTTCCTATGGTCTTGTTTTGAATACCGACGAATGATATTACAAGCCTTATTTATTTTGTAACGTTTGTATTGAGAGAGTGGGCCAGTGCAAGAGTTGGGTAGGGGCAGAGAAAGAGAGAGAGAGAGAGAGAGAATTCGAGAATCTCAAGCACGCCCCACACTGTCATCTCCGAACCCTCTGGGGGGGCTCTGTCTCCCTATGGTGAGATCATGACCTGGGCGGAAATCAAGAGTCAGACACTTAACAGGCTGAGCCACCCAGGAGCCCCAAGGCAAATGTTCGGACTTATTTTTATGTTCTCCCTTCACTAGTATTTTCTGTGCTGCCGCTCTTTAATCACAGCTTCATTTTGGATATGATTTCTACAGTACATGTCTGGTTTCCAACCGATAACCTCGTAATGCTAGTGAGAGCTAGTGTGGTTGATCTGATGGGCGCCTGCCTCCTGTGCTCATTTGACAGGCTCTCAGACTGTTATTTAAGAGAGGATCTCTAATTTTCTCTATTGATCAAGCAAGAGATTGGAATCGATTGGAAAATTGTACCAAATTTAGGGGAACTCATAAATGCCCAGAGTAATGAGAAACCCATGTCTTCTCAGATGTTAAACTAGAGCGTATGTGTAGGGTCCTCGCATTCTGCTGCTTTTGTATTTAAGGAAGGTGCCAGCATGTTGGACGGTCTCAGCCCTCTCTGCAGGCTCACGGACGTGTCCTCTTCTTCCAGATGTGTTTCTTTGCATCTCACCGAGAAGCAGTTCCGCTTTCCTCCCCGTTTATTGTTGCCTATGTAATTTTGTTTATGATGTTTTTGTTGCTGGTGGTTTTTCTTGTACTCTGTACTCTGACTCAGGAAGCCCGGCTCCTTTGCTATTTATGGTAATTACTAGAGAGCATTTTATTTTGGCCCTTGGGGAGCGCCTGCTGTGTTTCTTTGTGTGGGCATGTATGTTAGCCTTGGAAAGTGTTTTCTTTGAGGTCAGGGCTTTTGTAAAATGGCCTGAAAAGTTTGTCGAACCCCAACCGGCCATTAAAATGTTTTGTGTGTGTTTTTGTATAGGACTCCCCCCACCCCCACCCCAAGTGTTTTCTTCATCAACTTAAAGATAAAATCCATCCATTCCTGTTCTGTTGGAAGACCTATTTTGTCGTGTGTGTGGGGTTAGAGAATGTCTTTTTGAGAGCTGCCTTGATAACCGGGGAATGTTAGGAACAAAAAGCCAGCCGCCAGGCCACTCAGTCCCTCTGGAAACAAAAGCAGAATTCTGTGTTAACAGTGGGCAGATTTCCCAGAGTAAAGCCTGACCATCCTTTCTCCCCGGGCCCAAGAAGAGGGTTAGGAGCTTCAGCTGTGCCCGTCAGGTAATGTGGGAATTAGGGTTATTTGGCAGTTGCTTGAGTTTTAGATCAACGAGAAGCCGCCCTTGAACATGTGCAGGCTGTTTTCTTCTAGTAAGTTGACCTTCATTTAGCCTAGTTCCCTCTGATGGGATATTGGGTCAGAGATGATCTGTATCTTGGTTCTCTTCCTCCTCATAGAATGAAATCAGAGCCCAGTCATAACCCAGTTTCCTGATAGTTTCATCGAGATGTTATTTTTGTATTTATTACTGGCAAATCAGAACCCATCTCTGACTCAGACCCACGGTTTCCCGCATTCAGTGGGAACTCGGGACACTTTTGAGTAGTTTATAGCTGTTTGATTCCGTTCCTTCAGGCTCCTAGGTTTTGTGTTTCAAAGAACAAAAGCTTTAGTATCTGCTAAAACTTTTTGTCTCCATTTCAGAGAAGCCCGATTCATGATCTTCGAGAATTTCTGCAAAAACAATAAAAAGCATATTAAGACCTTCCGGGTAACCATTTAAATAGTTAATCTGGTTTTCTTAGTTACTGGAGTTTCTTTTGGTTTTCTTGGCTTCATTTGCTCGTGAATGTATAGCAGGGTTGACGCCGGGAGTTGTAGGAATATAGATCCTATTAAGGCCCTGAGGGCACTTTGTATCACGGGGAAGTGTCAATGGTAGATGGACGGTTCTAGAGCTGTGATTCTGAGTTCTTCAGTCTCTCTGGGCACACCAGACAACCTGGACCCGCGAAGTCAGAATGGGGGTGAAGTCTGTGCTTTAGCTCCCTGNAGACCCAGACCCGAATGCCAAGAGCCCATAGCAATGGAGATGAGAGAGATTTACTTAGCAAGATAAGGGTATGGGTTTTTTGGTGAGCCCAGTGAACTGTATTTCTGAGGTGAGAATCTTTGCTTGCTTCAGGGGCTCGAGGTTTCCTGAAGGAAGGATGTACAGAGAAAGCCCAGCGTAGGTGTGGCATTNTGTCTGATAGTCAGCAGGCGTGTTTTCCTTTGGGTTTTGTAATGTTCTGCCCTTTTCTGTCGCTGGGTTGCTGGCTTCCAGAAAGGGCTGCTGTGAAATTCACTGGACTCGCTGAGAGAGAGTCCTACCTTGTCTTCTCTCCTCCGCACAACTCTTCTTTCTGTGACCTCTTGAAAACTTCACTGCATAGTCGCCAGGTTGCCGGATGGGGCATCTCGTGACCGTGCTTTGAGTCCCCGTGAGCTCAGGTCCCCGGCCAGTGTCTCCTTGGTCGCCTGCCCTCTGTTTCGGGGTGGATGTTTTTCTGATTTGCATGTGAAGCCTAAGAAGAAAGGATTAAAAAAAGAATTTTTTTTTGCGTTTTATTTTTGAGAGACAGAGACAGAGCGTGAGCAGGGAGGGGCAGAGAGAGAGGGAGACACAGAATCCGAAGCAGGCTCCAGGCTCTGAGCTGTCAGCCAGCACAGAGCCCGACGCGGGGCTTGAACCCACAAACCGTGAGATCATGACCTGAGCCGAAGTCGGACACCTACCCAAGTGAGCCACCCAGGCATCCCAAGAAAGGATGTTTTTAAAGGGTGTGTAGTGTACATGAGAGAGACCGACAGGGAAACTGATTATTATTTAGGACTTGACATGGCCGAATAGAAATCTCTTCCCAGCAGCAGCCGACGAGAGCCCCAGCATCGTCACAGCACCTCTATTGACCGCTGCTGCATTCTTGAACTGCTGTCACTTGTGGATGAGGGCCGTGGTGGCAGATGGATTTTTGTAGAAGGACTCTGGAGTGTGTGAAACCTTCATTTTCTTCCTTCCATCCGTCCTCACTCCTGTGCCTTCATTCATGCACTGTTTTATTTTTTAAGTTTATTTTTGTGTATTGAGAGTGAGCGGGTGGGGGAGGGGCAGAGAGCGAGGAGGAGGGAGAGACTCCCAAGCAGGCTTCCTGCTTGAAACCCCTGTAACCAAGGAAACTGGATCAACTATCTAAATAGTTACCCAGAAGGTCTTCGTACGCTTTTTATTGCTTTTATTGAAAGTGTCTAAGATCAAGAATTCAGTCTTTGAAATACTGACAGAAAGTTTTAGCAGATCCTAAAGCTTTTGTGCCTTGAAGCATAAAACTTTTTAGCTTGAAGGGACTGGCCCCCCGAAGTGTGCTGTCTGTGCAGAGCCTGATGCGGGGCTCGAACCCAGGAACCATGAGGTCATGACCTGGAAACCAAGAGTTGGACGCTTAACTGAGCCACGTAGGCGCCCTTTCCACTCTCTTTGTCTTAAAGCATCGTTTTTCCTGCGGCGCCTCAGTCAGTTATGTGTCCGGCTTTGGCTCAGATCATGATTTCACGGTTTGTAGGATCGAGTCCTGCGTTGGGTTCCCTGCTGACAGCACAGAGCCTGGAGCCTGCTGCGGATTCTGTCTCTCTCTCTCTCTCTCTCTGCCCCTCCCCCGCTTATGCTCTGTCTCTCAAAAATAAACATTAATTAAAAAAAAAATTTGAAACTTTGTTTTGCCTAAGGCTCCAAACACCTTCTTAGCCATAAAACCACTCGTGCGGGTCAGCCAGCCTATCGTGTGACTTTGTCCCTAACCTTTATGTGTACAGGTAACCTGTTTTCTCTGCCCTTCAGTACGTTAGGCTGCCAGAAGCTTGATTTTTTTTTTTTAAATTTTTAATGTTTTATTTATTTCTGAGCGCGCGCGAGAGAGACAGACAGACAGCGTGAGCAGGGGAAGGTCAGAGAGAGAGGGAAACACAGAATCTGAAACAGGCTCCAGGCTCCGAGCTAGTTGTCAGCACAGAGCCCGACGCGGGGCTCGAACCCATGAACCGTGAGATCATGACCTGAGCCAACGTTGGACGCTTAACCGACTGAGCCACCCAGGTGCCCCTGATTTGATTTGTAAACTACTAGTTACACTCAGATCTCCAGTTCTGACCCATGGCCTGAACTCTGACCTCTCCTCTAGAAGCGGGCATTTTCATGTTAAGAAATCGACGTTCTAGGTAACTCTGACTGGCATGTCTAAAAACGAAACTCTGGTTCCTCCCTTCTGTCTGTCCCAGAGTGCTCTTTCAAGAAGTGCCTTCCTTTCCACCAGAGGGGACTCCATTTACTGAGATGAAAGATTTTGGAGCTCCTTTTTGACTCCCCTTTCTCACACATTCCAGAACAGCACTGAGTCGGCTCAGCCTTTTAAATGTTGCCAGAACATGACCAGCCGTGGCAGGCACGCATGCCATCCTGCCCCGCCCCCCCAATGTGGGCAGATGCCAAGGCCTTCCCTGCTTAACACCCCCCCCCCCACCCCCCATGGGTTATTCTCAACAGCGCAGCCTGTGAGAACTTTTCAAAATTTAAGTCAAATGGTTCCTTTTTGGCTGAGAACTTTTCTAGTGGTTTCCCATTTAGAGCAAAATTGTCCTCTGCCTGCATCTGCTTTATTCTTTCACACATCCTGCCCCAAGTGTGAACAGTCAGTCTCTACTTCCATCCGCTTTGCTTACGCCACAACTTTGCTTTTATCCTTGTGAAATGTCCACATCGAAGGAATCACGACTTTGCTTCTAGATAGCCATGTTTGCTTTCCCTGACAGCTTTGCTTTCCAGTGCAATCGGACACCTGCAATGTCACCTTCGGGGCGGTCAGCCCGCGTGATTTCGAGGAAGCTTTGTCAGCCTGTAGGTAAGCACGGGTCTCTTCCTTGAACCCGCACACTGGTACATTGGGTTTTATGCAGCGAATTAACTGCAGGAAGTTTTGTCCTGTGTGAAAGGAGAAATCTTAGGACTGGCAAGGGGGGCACCTGGGTGGCTCAGTCGATTAAGCATCTGGCTTTGGCTCAGATCATGTTCTCGCCGTTCGTAGGTTCTAGCCCCACATCTGGCTTTGTGCTGACTGCTCAGAGCCTGGAGTCTGCTTTGGATTCTGTGTATNGTGGCAGAAACGATGATTTTTTTGGAAGCCAGTGTGAAATAGCGATAAGAGTTCAGTCTCGTCATTGGACTAGGAATAGATGAACCTGTAAGAAATCTGTCCCGTTGGAAACCGTTGTTTTCTTGTACAAAGGGCCCTGGTAACCTAGAATCCTGCAGTCTGGGCAGTATAAAACCAAGATAAATATGAAACGGCCGTACCTAGCGAATCGTGTCTTGTGGACTTTTGAGCCAAATTGACTGTGTTTCTTGGTACCAAAGTATTGATATGAAAAAGAGTGGAGAATGAACTCTTCAGTGGCAGTTCAGAAAATCTGTCCTTCATTTTCTGTGTTGTTATTGAAGTCCTGATGAATTTATGGAGTCCGTAAACACCAGTCCTCTGGTTCCTGGTACTGTTTTAGAGGTAGGGATGCAAGATGAGCCTTGGCAGGGGTGTTGAGGGTCGTGATGGAAATACAGCCTACAAGGGAAGTTGCCTTGAGTAGAAGAGAAATTTTGTAGGCCCTTCTAAGAGATTGGGGGAAGTCTCCCATTGTAGCCATTGGGAGGCTTTTGTGTAGGGTAAGGAAGTGGCCTGGATTGTTGGTTTTTAGAGTAACTTCTGTAGCTGTGCTTTTAGAAACATTGTGTGTGTGTGGGAGGGGGGCGGGGAAGGTTCCACTAGAGATCGGTTGGTGGCCTTCATTTTGGAAGCTCCCTTCTGTAGGAGGGGAGATGGGAACATTGTCTTCATCTGTATCCGAGGACTGGAAGGCCCCACAGCACTGCACCTGGATTTAGAGATTGAATGTGAATCATGAGAAAGAAGTAGGCATCCCAGTCTCCAAACCCTTGGCGGCAGGAGGGGTAACTAGGTAGAATTCCACTGGGAGATGGGGGCAGGGCGGAGGGAGGGGAGGGAGGAGTGTGTTAAGAACATGAAATAGAATGGGAAGGGTGGAGGAATCCTAGCGGAAGGTCCGGGAGAGGAAACAGGACAGTCAGGTGGCTAACACAGTCTGCATTCAGTTTGGCGATTTCTAGTGCATTTCATGGCAGTGGGAGCGGTTTGCACAGGCCGGGTGGAAGTCCCACCCGTCACCAGGCCAGTCTGTACCTGCGAGTTTCCAAGTGTGTGGTCCGCAGGCATTGCCTGGGAGGAAGTGGAGGTGAGGCCCACGATGTGGGGGTCTGTCACGCCTTGTGGTGGCCTCTCAAGGATGCTCAAGGTGGCAGTCACTCTCCTTGGGACACTTGTTTTGCACATGAGGAAACAGAGTTCCAGAATTGGAATCCAGGTCTCTCTTCCCTTGAGGCTACTGTTTTCTGTGTGTGTGTGTTTAGTGTTCATTTATTTTTGGGAGTGGACGTGAGCAGGGGAGAGGCAGAGAGGGAGGGACAGAGGATCCGAAGTGGGCTCTGCACTGACAGCAGCGATCCTGAGGCGGGGCTGGAACTCACAAACTGGGAGATCTTGACCTGAGCCAAAGTCGGATGCTCAACCACCTGAGCCACCCAGGCTCCCCAAAATAGTTTTGAATACATCGTATGTGCTAGACGCCATGCCACGTGTCAGGAACACAGAGCTGATGGGGCACGCAGCAGGTACTCTGGGGTCACACTGACCCATCAGGACGGGATCTTTAACACCTCTGTGCCGGAGATGCGTCACTTAGGAATGTTTGTGTGCTAAGAATACTTTGTAGGCCACTTGTCAGTGGAGAGGAGAAGATGTGCAGGAAATGCAGAGCCTGTGGCCTGCCACATAGCGGTGTCCACTTACTGCTAGTGGCAGGTGCTGACAGAGGGGGACACAGACCTGGGAATTGTTCTGGACACCCAAGCCTGTAATGATCTGGCACAGAGCAATTTCAGGGTGCTCGGTCTGTCTGCAGAGGGCTGGATGGTATGAGAAAAGGGGCCAGGGGCGCCTTCGTGGCTCGGTTGGTTGGGTGTCCAACTTTGGCTTAGGTCATGATCTCACAGTTCTAGGGTTTGAGTCCTGCGTCGGGCTCTGTGCTGACAGCTCAGAGCCTGGAGCCTGCTTCAGATTCTGTGTCTCCCTCTCTCTGACCCTCCCTCGTTCATGCTCTGTCTTTCTCCCTGTGTCAAAAATAAATATTAAAAATAAGAAAAGGGGGCACTACATATTATAACAGACGTAGCACAGTGTCCATTTATATGCTCAGTCCAAGGACGGGGTTTATTTGAACCGTTTGAAAATAATTTGTTTTGAATAGTTTTGAATAGTTTGAATAGTTTTCATAAATTTGCAAAGTGTGCCTAAGATGGCCAAAAATCAACCTAGTGGCTTATAACGTAGCATGCTCGGTCTGTCTGTGTCCTGGGCACATATGGACACTTACACTTACTTTCTGGGTGGGGGCGCCGCTGGGCCAGAAAAGCCAGCAAACCAGTCAGCTGTTGATCGAATTTCTGAACTGACCCCATCGCTGTCCTAGGGCCTGGGGGAAGAAGCCGTGGGTAGAAATTGCCCCAGACCCCCTCACTGTGGCTCAGAGGCCCATAACCCTTGACTGGTCCTGGCTGGAGGTGGGGGGGGGGAGGGGTGTAGTGGGCAGGAATCTACCTCCATGGTTGGGTCACTCTGTTGGTGCTTAGAAACTGGCTAGTGGAAGATGGGGCTGTTGTCTGATCTGAATCCTGGAGGATTTGTTCTGGAGAAGATTCCTTAGAAAATGATCAGAAGGCATGCTAACATGGTGCATCTTCAGGGCTTACTTGGAGACTGAAAAGTCTCCCAGGTCACCCTCGAGATTTCTCGTACCTTCCCTGCAGACCTGCAAGGTCGCTGTGGCAGGGACAGTGGCGGCAGAGATGGGTTCCGAACTGTATGTATGGGCGGATATCTGCAATTTAGATATTCTCCCCTACTTGAGACTGGAATTCTTGTGCAAAGTATTTAATATTCCAGAATTTTCCTGCAAAGCCGAGCATAAAGGTACCTATTTTGAGGAATCTCCAGGACAATATGGAAATGCAGTAGCACGTAGCACAGAGTCCTTGAGACCCCCATCCAGTTAAACGCAAATGTAGGCTCTAGAATTTCCTGCGGTGATGGAAGCCTTCTGTCGCTGTGTCGTCTGTTTTTTGGGTCGACACGTGGCTCTTGAGCACTTGTCTAGTGCAAGTTGGAACTTCGTTTTTAATGAATTGTAAATAGCCACATGTAGCCGGTGGTTACTCCTTTGGTTAGTGCAGGTTAAAAAAAAAAATTTTTTTTTCTTTTCTTTTTTTTTTTTTGGGTTTATTTTTGAGACAGAGCACGAGCTGGGGAGAGGCAGAGAGAGAGGGAGACACAGAATCTGAAGCAGGCTCCAGGCTCTGAGTTGTCAGCACAGAGCCCGACGCAGGGCTTGAACCCACGGACCGCGAGATCATGACCTGAGCCGAAGTCAGACGCTTAACCGACTGAGCCACCCAGGCGCCCCAGTGCAGGTTTAGAATATGCCATTTGGGGAAAGTTTTTTTGCGGCGGTCGGGGGGAGGTGTATTCTTCAGATAGAAAGGCTTTAACGACAAAAAGATCCAAATCCGTTAGAATTACCCCGGGAACCTGCTTGTTAATAACTTCCTCCCAAATGAAGTCCTTGTAGACTCTCTGTCCCCACTGCTGTCCCCACTGCCGAGTCCTTCAGTCCTTCTGATGGGTCCTTCCAAAGACCATGGTCAAGGACTCGTTTGTAACTTGATTGTCTTTTTCTTTGCCCCTTCCCTACCCTGGAGGTCAGCCCAGATTTCTGCTGGATTTTTGGAGGTAATCTGGCCCAAGGTCTTGGGCCTCTTTGATGCCGTGGAGACCACCGACTGTCCGAGGAAGAGCTGCGGGGAGGTGGAACCCTGTGTAGCTGGCTCTCTGCTCCCTTTCACCATGAACCTGGGGATGTTGCGGCCCGTGGTGTTGCTGCCTTGACAACAGCAGTGTCTGACATGCTCAGACGCAAAAGAGCTGACTTGGCAGCTGCCCAGCAGATTTTTATAAAGCCTCAGTTGGTGGCCGGAGAATCAGGCTGTCAGAGTTGTGTTATGCAATAAATCGTTTTGAGCAGAAGTTCTTAATCCAATTTCAGCTGTGGCTTTTTTTTTTTTTTAAATAGGCGGTAATCAAAGATAAGTACACATTATTTAATGGGAGTTTGGAAGAAGTAAAACTCTTCCTTGCATAAGCATTTCTAGGCTGTTTGCTTTATCCCAGGAAGCGTGACTCTCAGAAAATTTGCTGCTGGAAGTGCTTTTAACTTAAAGTCGAGGCAGAGCAGAGTTCAGGAAGGCCATGGTTTCCTGGCCACTTGTCTTTCTAGATGTGAATATTCCCCTGATTTTATTCTTTGCTGTCTTGAGTATTGACAGTTTTTCATGGAATTAGGCGGGGGTGGGGTGGGGAGTGGATTGGCATCAAGTGGGTTTGGGAGAGCTTTGTAGCGGAGAAAACACGATTATTTTGTTAAAAGGGAAGAAATATTAGTTTTAGCCCGTTACACCGCTCACATTTTTCTTTGGTATTTTATTTCTTTTTGGCTTCATAAATCCTTGTTTATGTTGTATCTGTGCCAAGAAGCAACACCCCTCCCCCCAAAAAAGGGCTTTCATTGTTCTTTTCCCAAATTGTTGATAGAAGAGGCTGGCCTTTCCAATGGCAACAAATTGTATTAAGTCGAATGACTTACCAGCAGGTATATGCAGAGCTGCTTCTGAAAAGAGGCATTCGTGGAGGTTTCCAGTCCTTTTCCTCGGGAAGAGAGGAAAGAAAGCGCTATCAGTTCTTCCCCCTCCTCTCCATCACCAATCCAGTCTTTCAGATGTTGTCTCCTTACTGTGTGGCTCTGAGCACCTGTCCCCACACCCCCCCCACACCCCACTCTCCTCCCCCACAT
>NW_027530974.1:13536637-13537399 GCF_008692635.1 Crocuta crocuta
CCGCCCATCTTCCTCTCCACAAACTGTTTAGTTCTTGTTAATACAACTTAGGGGAGGGTTGAGCATTGGAATTGGGCATTGAGCTGCATTCTCACTTTTTAATTATTTATTTTTGAACGTTTCTGAGAGAGTTTGGGGTGGAGGAGTGTCAGGATTGAAGCAGGCTCTGTGCCAGCCGCATACAGCCTCATCTGGGGCTTGAACTCCTGAACCGTAAGATCACGAGGTGAGCTGAAGTCCGATGCTTAATGGACTGAGCCACCCAGTCGCCTCTCTTATTTATTTTTTTAATTTAATGTTTACTTTGAGAGCGAGAGAGGCGGCGTGAGTGGGGGGGAGAGGGAGGGCGGGAGAGAGAATGAATCTCCAGCAGGCTCCAGGTTCTCTGCACAGAGCCCAGTGTAGGGCTCAACTCAGGAACCTTGAGATCCTGACCTGCGCAGAAATGAAGAGCCCGGGAGCCTCAGGGACTCAAGGGACTGAAGCCACTCGGGCCCCATCACTTCATTTTCATTTAAAAAGGGCTGGAAAGTCACAAATTCCTCCCTTCCCTGAGCCTGGACTTGGTGGATAGAGCAAGGATACGCCCACATGGAGGTGGTGCTGGCTAATTCTTGCAGCTCACATACTCCAGTCACAAACCACTTGTCTTCGCACTTGCAGAAGCAGTAATACAGGGGTTTCATGTTAGAAGGTCTTCTTACCTATGAATCTGAACGTTCTCTTCCTCCCAATCTGCCACCTCCCCCCCCCCCCCGCCCA
>NW_027530974.1:13537436-13566852 GCF_008692635.1 Crocuta crocuta
GAGAACAGTTGACTTCCTGTTCCTCTCCCTGGGGAAGCAGGAGTGTTTTCTGTGGAATGAGTTCCCCCTCCCGCCTACAGCAGGCTGACCTTTAAAACATTGGTGGGAGGTTCTGGATTTCACTTAAAACGCAGGTGTGTATCACACTGCGTTCCTAGTATGTCTTGGATGTCGGCTTTATTTTTATATGGTGATGTGGTTAAAAATGATCTCTGGTGGTAGACCTTTTTTCTTCATGGATTCCTATTTGCTGGAAGGGAACTAGAATAATCCGGTTGGTTGACCTGTGTCCCAGTTGAAGCCAGTTGTTCCTGTATCCTCGTTAACGACATCCTTGGTTGGGATGATCAGTTACTTGATCACTCTACCTGTGATGCTTAAGTCTCTTCCTAGGCAGTTTGTTCACAAGTGATAGGAAATTAAGTATCTTCCGTTGGATGGGCTCTGTTTCATTTTTTAAATAATTTTAATGGTTAGAAAAGGTTTTTAAAAACCCAAAATGTTTCCCTCTAACCTGTGCATTTCCATCCTCCGTTTTCGCACTCCTAAATCAAGGTGGCCCGAATTTAAAACCGTAAAAACCAGTGAGACCTGGACAGATTGCATAAGGAGGCCTTGACAGATGACCTTGGAACTGAGGGAGTTAGTTGCAGAGTCCAGACACTAGCCTCCAGCTAGTGCTGCTCATGGATTTTTTCCCCCTCACATAATGTTTACATTCATCTCTTGAAATGAGTAATTTTAATTTTACTATCAATTAGACATTGGGAGTTTATCTGTTTGACGTTTTCTCCTTGAGAACAAACTACTGAGGTTTGAAACTTTGCTTTGGGCACCTGTCCTGTTGGCGTGGACAGGGGACCACACGTGGCAGTTGTGGTTTCTCCTTAGCTGTATGACCTTCGGGCGAGACCCTGAAACTCCCCTCTTTTTTTTTTTTTTTAAATTATTTTTGTGATTTCCTCCTTTTCCATGCATTTTAAGTTACAAGGAGGCGGTAGCGAGCTTTGTAAATCTCTAACCTGGACGGGAGCGTTGGAGAACAGTTAGGCGGTGCCGGCCACCATGAGCGTCGTGTCTTCCTGCACGAGGCTGGTGCTCCATGCCCTTCCAGGTTGGTTCCGGGGCTTGGGGCAGTTATGGGTCTGTGCTACTTGCAACTGCATTTCCATATTGTCCCCTCCGGGACAATTCCTCAAAATAGGTACCTTTATGCTCAGCTTTGCAGGAAATTTCTGGAAATGCTTCTAGAAGCATCTTATTTTCACTTCTACTTCTTAAAGCCTTAATGCTCAATTTTCCATTTGTTGAAGACAGTGATTTTTAGCAGTCAAACTAGGACAGTGAATCTAGATCCTTGTGATTTTTTTTTTCTTTTTCTTTTTTTCCCTTCTTTTAAAAACCAGGATAGGAGACCCTGCTAGTCTTATTAATGGCAGTATTTGCAAAGTGTTTGTGTTGTAGTTGGGGAAATACAGGTGAAGAGATTAGGGGATGGGGTAGGTGGTATGTCGGGTTGTTTGGGGGCTTGAATTGTCCCCCCAGTAATTGGATGAAATGTAGAAACTCAGAGGTCCTATTGATGCCCCAATGGCAAGATCTTAAATATATATAAGGAAATTCATAAAAGGAATTTACATACTCTAGAGGCGCTGGATAGCTCAGTCCGTTCAGTGTCTGACTCTTGGTTTCGGCTCAGGTCATGATGTCACATTTTGTGAGCTCGAGCCCCACATTGGGCTTCATGCTGACAGTGTGGAGCCTGCTTGGGATTCTCTCCCTCTCTCCCTCTCAAAAACTTGGGGGGTGGGGAGGGAAACCTGACATCCTCTAGGCGATTGAATTTTATCCCAGTAAAGCTACTGTACTCCTGTCAGTGGCTACAGCCTCTCTTTGTCTTCCTTTATTAAGCTGACCAGTAAACCGGAAGGGACTGGGGACTTGGTGTTAGGGAAGCATCCCAAAGGCGTCCAGGAAAGGACCTCTCTGTTCAGTGCTGCCTTGTCCAATCTCCTGTGACTCTATCTGATGAGTAGAGAGAGCCACGTGGCCTGAAGGTGTCTAGGGAAGGTTGGAGGGGATTGTTTGGAATTGTGATCACAGAGGCTTGAGTGGAGTATCCAACGATTGAAAATTGTGATTTGGGAATGTGTAGTTGAACACAGAGGGTGGGAAAGTCCTGAATGAGCGAGAGGAAGGTGGGAGCCGGTGCAGATGCAGCTGGAGAGGAACAGTAAGTGTCCAGGTGTTTTGTTGAAGGAATTGGCCTGTATTTAGTTCAAGCTGAGTGTCTCTGACCGGGTCATTAGGCTTGGGCCCCGTGAGGCCATGTGGATTTCCAGACAGGTGCCGTTTTCTTGCGGGGAGCTAGGTGGACTGAGGAGGAGGTGTCTGGTACGCACCCGAGCTTGCTGCCGAGAGTGGGAGAAGGGTAGCTAGCCCCTTTGGATTAGCCCGTGGGGACTGTTTTATGGGCGTAGCTGCAATTAAATCAAGAAAACTGCAGAGATTTCCTGTGTTCGACTTAAAACGCCCTGGATGTTTGGAAGGGTAGGGACAGCCTGGCCATGTGTGGGGAACCATAGTGGGAAGAGGCAGCTTGCACTTGGGTCTGACGTTTCCAGAAATATCAATCGAGCTCTTACGGTATCGGGCTTGTCCTGGTGCGGGGGTATCCGTGGGGACCAGCATTTCCTGACCCCGTGCCGACATCACTTAAATGGCTGGTTTAATGGGACCGCTATTGAAGAGGGGAGGAGAAAAAGCCATCAACTCTTTGAGGGGCGTTGATGAGACTGCTGTCGGGGCCGTACTGGACCGTTCTGAGTGACCGTTAAGGCCACTGCAGAATGTGTATCGGGCCCGAGGTACCTTCTTCCAGATATTCCGTGACCCACAACCTTGGTATCCAGCCCCACGTTGCCTCTCGTCGGGTGGAAGCTACGCTTGTGCTTTCTGCATCTGACCCGCCACCAGAGAGGAGTGCCAGCCTCTCCTGGCTTGGTGTAGGGTGACTCCCCACGACCCCGCAGCTGTGCCACAAGCGGCCTGTTTTAACTTCTGAATTATTACCTCCCCATTGAGCTTCTGGAAACCGAACAGAATCCCTTATTACCTTCTTGTGTCTTGTATCCACCTCGAGGGAGGGGATTGGGCTGGACTTGCACTGTACGTTCTAGAAATGAATGCTTGTTGTCCCCCCACCGCCCCCCAAAAAAAGTTTGCCTTTTTTTTTTTTTTTTAATGTCTAGAATTTGAAACCCCATAATCTGGGTCATGGTTTTGCGTCTCCTGTAGTTAAAGTACTTTATAGGTTTCGTGAAGCGTCTTGTGTTGGTAAGTGAACCTTAAATGCGTCTTCCTTTGCGGGCGGTTTCATCTCCCATGGTTTATGTTTTAATTAGACATTAGTTGTAGGGGTATAATTCTCCTGTGCGGAGGCCTGAAGTCAGAACGAAGGCACCGGTCTGAACACGATGCAGTAAATCATTGCAGGCATTTTGCATTGAAAGCTATTTGGGAGTTTTATCATTTTATCATTTACAAACCATGGCTATGTAGGGGATAATAGTTGATAATCACATTGGCATTCAATGCGAAGAGGACTCTGGACACGATGGAGGGAATTCTGCCAGGTGGCCTTGCCTGGCCCTTGAGAAACGATGGGATTTCAGCCTCACTGTCATGAACTTGAGGAGTTCATGTTTCTCATCCCAGTTGCAACAGAGAAGCTCTGGGAGCCAGTGGGACAGCAAATTCTCCTTTTGTGCGTTGTGTGGCCCAGTCCTCTCTGCCTTTTACTCAGATTGGCTATTCAGGCTTTGCAAACGGAGTCCGGTCAGATGCTTCATGTTTCTATGCATTAACCATGTGATCGGCAGGTAGAGAGCGACTTGTACACAGGTAGCAATGGAGAAACGACATGGGCTTCTGTCGGGCCGAGGCAGTCTGCTGGCTTCTTTCAGCCTCTGGGTTCGAACCCACCACCCCGGGCTGGTCTAGGAGCAGTCTCCTGCCTTTCAGGGAGCACGGCCAGGAAGACAGGATGTGCCTCCTTCCTCAGGAGCTACCGGAAACCTCAGCTTGGCAGACGGGCAGGCATGGAGGGCGTTGTGGGGAAGGTGGAAATCCCGGCTCCTCTCTTTCCCAGGGCCCCCTTCCCCTCAGTACAGGAGATGGTGGATGGCTCTCGTTCTGGGGAGAATCCCGGAAGCTTAGGCAGAGAGCAGCTTCAAGGTATTTAGGGCTTAGAGTCTCCGTGTGGTTGGATTTCTCAGATGTTTGTGTTGACATGGAATTCAGGAGTTTAAGAGCTGGAAAAGACCTCCGGTCATCTGGCTCCCTTCCCCGGTTCCAGGGAGCTTTTACGGGAGGAAAAACCAGTTCTGTGGGACATGCAGGTCAATCGCGCCCAGGCCTGACTCTTGAGGCCTTATGTGTGAGCAAAAGGAGCCTGAGGTAGCCAATGTCCCCCTTCCTGCATTTGCCCAGGGCATTACTGTTTTCCTTATTCTCTGAAGGCCCAAAATATCTGAGAAGCTCAGATCCTTCTTTCTCTAAGTTGAACTATTCTCAAGCACTTGCGTCATGAAGCAAGTACGTGAATGTTAGGACTTCATCGTTCAGCACACAGTAGGCAGGCATCCGTAGGAGGCTTCTGTGACTGTCCTTAGCCATGGGAGTCTGTGCTTTAAGCCTTAAACACCGTCTCACTGGTTCTTGAAGACCATGGGCTGCGCTTCCTCCTGGTTCCCACCATCTCCATGTTTCCAGATGTAGCTCCTGGGCTCACCGCTGGTGGGCTCCCTCCCCTTCTCCTCTTGACCCTTCTGGATCCTCCTCTGTCTTTCTGTGGCCACTACCGGAGTGGCTGGGATGGTCGCTGGCCTGGCTGCCAGTTCTTGGGATTCCCCCCGCCCCCTCCACCCGCCCAGCCTGGCCTTCATGTGCTCTGTTCCTCTGCAGAACTCTCATTGCATCTGATACCACAGACATAAGGGAGCCGCGCTAATTAGACCTCAAGACCTGTTATTAACCTGAGTGTATTTCTTCTTCTTCTTTTGTTTTCTTTAAGTCCCCCCTTCCCATACCTCCTACCCCCACCTCCCAGTTCTCTACTCCGCCATGATCCAGCGCTCTATTCCTGCTGTGGTGTGTCTCTCTCATTTAGGGCTCATTTCCATAAGAGGTCAGCGCAGATCCAATTTCGTTTCTTCTGACCAAATTGCAGATTCTTTGAAGGCAGCACCGAGCCCCCAGCACCAGCAGCAGCAGTTTCTAAAACAGGGCCGCACGTGTGGGAGGTACACACGTCCTGGAATTACTCCGGGAAACTCCAGCGCACTGGTTCATTACACCTGTGCTTTTGGGGTAACAGCTCCTCTTTCTCGATTTTGCCAGGAATAGACAGTTTGAGTGTTAGTGGTTAACGAGGGTATGTGGGCGTAGGGCTTGTAAAGGGGGTGAGCCGGTGGTCTTCCTTCCACTCCATTTCACAGTCCGTGGGTTGGCTTTTCTGGGGCCATCAGAAAGGCAGAGCTGAATGAACCCTTCCCGACCGTAGGAGGGTGTGATGGCCCCGGAAGTGCATCTGGCTCTGATACTTTGGGATGCGTTTCACCGTTTATTTTCATTCCGGTTATTTACTTGGTTTTTGTTTTAAGCGATTTCCCTTCTCCCTTTTGTCTTCCTGCAGGATGACAGTGATGGGATTCCATGGTCAGAAGAAAGGGTGGTGCGGAAAGTCCTCTATCTGTCCCTGAAGGAGTTCAAGAATGCCCAGAAGAGGCAGCACGGGGAAGGCCTTGCTGGGAGCCTGAAGACCGTGAACGGTGAGTCGACTCCCTTGTTGGACTCGGACGGTGTCTTCGGCCTTGTTTCCGAAGTGGATGTGTGTTGGGCGGCTTGTGCTTCTCCCCTCGTCGAAGTTATTTCGGACATCCTCCTGGGTGTACAGATTCATTTTCTTTTTTATTAATGCTCCTTTATATGCTGTGTAATATAATTTGCAGGGTGCCTTAATCTGCCTGTTCCCTGTAGATAACGACAAGGGCTGTGATCTGATTTCTACCAGGTCCGGGGTTGAATGTAGAGTCTGGCTTAACAGGTGTTTCTGTGGATCTCTGCCTTTCTGCTTTGCTGCGATGCGGGGCGGGTATTCTTAGCGTGAAGGCTTGTCAGGTTGAAAGTGCTGATTCGCACAGCTAAGGAGAGGCGTGGACTCTCTCCTAGGGATACCTCCCTGCTGTCCGCTAGCTCTTCTCCCCTGACGGTATAGGAAGTAGCTTAGATCTGCCGTCTGCCTGTTGCCCTTCCTGCTCTCTGGCTCCACAGCCCCCCAAGTACCTGTTTCCTTGGTGATCAGGACGGCCGGGTCGTTACGTGGCGGCTGGTGTACAGTGGGCCCGAATGCCCGTGCGTGTGCAGGGGCACCTGTGTGATTATCAGACGGGTCCTTGAAGGCTGGAGGGAAACTTGCTCTCTGGCCCGAGTTTATTCTGAGGGCTCTCTGGAACAGGGTTAGCGGGATGCGCGTTGGACTCCTCCAGTGATCGTAACCAAGCTTCCGGTCACCGTGTGTATTTCGTTTCAGGGGGTGTGGTCGTGGTGACATTCCAGTGTCTCTTGAACTTTGTTCGTCCTTTGGAATTAGAGAAATGTGAACCAATTGACCCGTGTTCTGGTTCGTCACCTGCTTGGAGCAAGCAGATAAGCAAGAAGGGATTGTTCTGTTTTAGAGTCTTGGCCCTGGTCATGGGGTAGTAGAGGCATGTGAGGGGGTGGGGGGTGCATTTGGCAGCGTGCCAGGGTGCAGAGTGACAGGCCCGCTTAGGGCCTCCAGTGTCTTTCCGTTCTGCTGAGTTGTAAGGTGGGTTGTCTGGGAGCCTCTTACTGGATCCGTGCTTACAGGCAGGACCTGTTCCCACTCTGGACAGAGGTCCGTCCCGCTCTGCTTCCAGTACTGTGTGACTTGAAACCAGAAGCCCCTGAAGCCTGAGCCAGCGTGCATGGGAGGGCCCCCCTCCACTTTTGTTTTTGAATCTTTCCCATATACAGAAGGTAAGTCGTAGAATCTGTTGTCACAAGTACAGAATCTGGACCCACGTGCGATGTGATCGCTCATGTTCTCACCACTTCACAGCGGACATAGGTTTTGCTGTACGTTTTTTATGGGGAACGATGGGGGAGAATATCCTTGCGTCCTGGGGTTACAGTCGAGCGCTAGCTGCTGGGGGCGTAGATCTTACTGTCGTTATAAGGCAGTAAGTTCTGCTAGTTAGAGGAGGGGAAATGCATCCCTTCGTGGTTTTGGAATCTCTTTAACCCAACGGAGGAAAATCAGCTTTTGGGACAAGTTAGCTGGGTGTCCAGGATTAAATAAAGGTGGAATTTAGGTGAAAGACTTTCCCTTTGGCCCTTTTAAGAGGGAACCGGCCCTGCCAGCTAGCTGACCACATGTAGCCATCGTTTTTACGGGCCTTGTCAGGAGCTTGACCGTGCTGAGGAAGGAGTTCCAAGAGAAGTGTCAGACGGTTCTCTTGGGATCATTGAAGACTTTATGGAACTGATACAAGAATTCGTTCAAGAAAAGTAGTTTGTATTTTGTGCTGATCAAGACTTGACATGTCATTTTCTTGTTGATTTTTAAGTATGGAGACCCCAAGGCGCCTCTCTTTCGGTGGTGGAATTGCTGTGAACAGGCCCGTTTCTGGTTTTTGTTGGTATTGGTGGAGCTGATGGTCTGAGCCCACATTTTCCTTGTTCTGTGTATTGGATTTCCAGAGCTGTTCTGAGTAAACACGACTCCATGTTTCAAGAATAATTTTCTTAAAGGCAGCTAATGAGTTGAACTGTGCTTTCTCTTTGGGGGGGGGGGGCGGGGGGGCTTCTGGAGAGATGGGGAGACCAGCTCCTCCCCTGCAGGTCCCCGAAACTCAGCTGTGCTCTCCTAGGGGGCATGGTCCAGCGTTGGTGGTATAGTGGTGAGCATAGCTGCCTTCCTAGGGGGCATGGTCCAGAGAACGCAGAAAGCATGGGGAGCATCCCAGGCCCTTCCGGCAGCTGAGGTTGGAGGTAGGACGATCACAAGCCATGTTATCTGGGTGTGTGCACGCGCGCGTTTGTGTGTGTGTGTGTGTGTGTGTGTGTGTGTGTGGTGTTCTGGTTAGTCACCTAACCTTTTGAGATTCTCTTTTAAAAATTGAAATCCATTGGTCCGGTGTTAGTTGTCAGAGAGATTTGACCGGTGGTAGGGTTTTGAAGCTGCCCAGTACAGAACCCTCGTTTAGGATACAGGGAAGGAAAGTGACCAGACAAGGATCAGAGCGGGTACCTGTCCCCAGATTGGAGGGTGGGGGAGGGTGGGTACCTGTTCCCAGATTTTGGGCAGGGTTGACTGCTGCCCGTGTGGCTCTTCCCTCCCCTTTTCATGCGTTGCTGCTTGGGGGCCTTGGGTAGTGACCTATCTGAGACCCCTTGTGTCATCTGACTACAATGTGGGGCTTTGTGAGCGCCCCCTGCAGCGGTGACTTTTCTAAGGTGACACGGCTGTCCGCGGTGCAGTAGTGGAATTGCCATCACAACTCCAGCCATGGCACTTTGAGCCTAGTACTTATTTCAGAAGACAGAAGGGATGAAAATGACCCCGTATCTTTGCAACCAGGGTATTGAAAACCTTTTTATTTTTCACTGGATCACTTTTCAGAGATGTTTCTGGGTTATTGGTCTCACCAGAGTTCTGGGGGAGATTCCATTTTCCAGGAGTCCTCTGCGTTCACAAATAGAATAGGCTTGAGGTGCTTCTCTCTAACTGGACAATGGATGGACCTCACTTCCGCTACCCCCTGGCGCGGGAGACCGATGAGCCAGCATCTCCGTCCTTGCCCTCCTGTGTGAGGTGGGTGGGGTCGGCGTCTGTTAACACACACACAGACACAGACACAGACACACACAGACACACACACACACACAAACACATCCACACACACACACACGGCACCAGCTTCTTTTTTGCCGCCCGTTTCTGTGGGTCCTAGTGCGTAGCAGTAATAACCCAAGCAGACACAGGCTCGCAGGGAGACCTCCTGTTTTACGTCCTAAAATTCAGGTTTGCCATCAGTCTTCCTTCTGCAGTTCTAAAGTAACCAGATATGGTTTTTTTTTTTCTGTTTCTTTGGTCCTCGTAAAAGGGGTGAACCTGAGTTTTGAACAGCCTCGCAGATTCTCTGTAGGAATTAGAGCCCTTGTTACGGCGTGTTGGTTATAGCCGGGCGCAGGGGAGGCGGTACTCGGTTTTTGCTGACTGTGAGAGGCTTCTGCGTGCTTCCTGCTATAGATAATGCCACTTCTTCTGGCTGCTATAAAGTGACAAAAGCATGGGGAAGGGCTGGCAGAGGCTGAGGCTGAGGCTACTCTTTGAGGGCCCTTGGCCCGCTGGGGCTGAAATTAGGGACATTTAAATAATAACATGCTGCACAAATGAGTACAGATAATTACACAGTAAGAGAGGGGAGCTATTAGCTGTATTTGAGTTTCATTTTCTTCCTATAAATGTCATCTGGGATCCAGCAAGCCCTCTGGCCAGCCAAAGGACCTTGAGTAGATTTAAGGGAACCTGGATCCTTTTTCTTAGAACCTCACCGCAGTCGTGATGGCTGACCGGTACCGAGCACTCCCTGTCGACCCGTCAGCATTCCAGCACTTTCTCTGTAGTTCACGGAATAGGTCTTCAGAACAGGCCTTATTGTAGATGAGGAAATGATCCACCAGAGTGGATGAGCCATCAGTCTACACAAGTAGACCTCAGCCGTCGGACTTTTCAGCCTTGGCTTTCTCTATCTTGACTTTAAACCACCCCTTGGATAAACAGAAGTAACTTTGGAACCCTCTGTAAAGAGAGGATTCCAAAAGCTAAGAATTTGTAGGAGACCTTTGTTTAAAAAAAAAAAAAATTCCCAATAGCCATCTCTTTTGAAGGAGAGCATGTGAAGAGGACGTCGGGGGTGGGGTGGGCAGTAGAAGTATGAACGTGGCATATTTGTGGTCTTGATTAGAGCTTATCATTGATTGGTTATCCACAGGGGCATACATTTTATTCACCTAGAGGTAGAGTGTTTTTTTTGTTTGTTTGTTTGTTTGGTTTTTAAAGTTTATTTTTGAGAGTGAGACCGAGTTCTAGCTGGGGAGGGGCAGAGAGAGAGAGGGAGACACAGAATGTGAAGCAGGCTCCAGGCTCTGAGCTGCCAGCACAGAGCCCAACGTGGGGCTCGAACCCATGAATCATGAGACCCTGAGCTGAACTCAGATGCTCAACTGACTGAGCCACCCAGGCGCCCTGAGATTAATATTTTTAATGCTGCTGTTGAACCACCAGTTTGTCACTCTCCATACAGTCCTGTCGTCACATGACACAGCCTTTCTGGCAACAACTGCCGATTTGTCGGGAAGGGCTGACGTTGGAAGTGTAGATAAAGAACACCCCCCTTAAGGAGAAGAATTTTGGACTTGTTCAAAATCTTTTTTTAAGGTTTAGTTTTGAGAGAGAGTACACATGTCCATGTGTATGATTGGGGGAAGGTTAGAGAGACAGAGAAATGGGCTCTGTGCTATCAGCTCAGAGCCTGGAGCCTGACGCGGGGCTCAAACTCCCAAACTGCGAGATCAAGACCTGAACCAAAACCAAAAGTCGGATTCCTAACCGACTGAGCCACCCAGGCGCCCCTGGACTCCCATCAGCATCTCACAGATTCCTGATGTTTTGTTTGCGGAATGAAACTTGGGCCCAAGTCCTGCGAATTCATTNCTCTCTGCCCTTCCCCAGTTCATATTCTGTCTCTGTCTCTCAAAAATAAATAAACGTTTAAAAAAATAAAAACAAAAAACAAAAAAGAAAACCCCGAACATGTTGTCTTGTGACTGGAAGTTTATTTACATAGCTGTATCTGAAAACGTGTCATGTGTCATGGTTGAATGGGTATCTTCATCAAGAGAGGGCCGGGAAGGGGGGTGTGAGGGGGGCACACCTCTCCCTTCTGCTTTGGCCCCAAAGCATTCATATCTAGCTGTTCTAAGGATGGTCCCCACTTCAGGAAAGACCTGCTTGTCTCCTGAAGAACGTGGCTTAGTGGCACCTGGGTGGCTCAGTCTGTTGAGCCTCTGACTTCAGCGCTGGTCATGATCTCCAGGTTCCCGAGTTCAAGCCCCGTGTTGGACTCTGGAGTCTGCTGTGGATTCTATGTCTCTCTCTGTCCAGCGACACCNGTTTCTGGAACGCACCAGCCTCGGAGACTTTTCTTACTTGTGTCCCCGATGTAGGAGCCAATATTCCCAAAGTGAAAAAAAGCCAGGCAGGAAGGGTAAATCCACTTCACTGAAAATTCACAACTTAAATTTATTCTTTGTTAGAAACATAAACTACATTTTATTCTTGTAAACGGTAAAGTTGAAAAGGCTTAAGGGGTGCCTGGGTGGCTCAGTGGGGTTAAGGGCCTGACTCTTGGGTGTTTCTGGTCACGTCATGTTCTCACGGTTCAGGAGTTCGAGCCCCAGGTCATGCTCCCCACTGATGGCACTGAGCCTGCTTGGGATTCTCTCTTCCTCTCTCTCTCTGCCCCTCACCTGCTTGTTTGCAGTCTCTTGATCTCAAGATAAATAAACTTTATAAACTTTAAATGAATAAAAGGGGCTTGAGGGCCACCTGGGTGGCCCAGTCGGTTCAGCGTCTGACTTCCGCTCAGGTCATGATCTCACAGTTGGTGAGTTGGAACCCCGCGTCGGGCTCTGTGCTGACAGCTCAGAGCCTGGAGCCTGCTTAGGATTCTGTGTGTCCCCCCCTCCCCCCCCAATAAACAAACATTTAAAACTGAGGCTGCATGTCTTTCTCCGTGGCTTTGGTGTGGTCGTGGTCATTTGAGGACCCAGGTGTGATGCACATGGGACATTTCTTGATAGAGGTCCCATTGGTTGTTATTGATTGAGTCTTTAGAATGGAGGTGGTTTTGGGAGTAACAAAACGGAATTCAAGTTGCTCTTTTTTCCTGTCCCTTTGTGCTTGGGGTCCTTGCCCCTTCATTTCTCTCCGCCCGCCTCTCTGTCAGCTCTGTCCCAGATTCTGTCCTCCTCCTCACATCTTGGGCTATTTTAAGAGAAAAGGCATAGGACGTGGTGGTGGTGGTGGTGGTGGTATATGGTTGTGGGTGTGGTCAGTCTTTCTGCTGGTTTCCAGAAGCCCAGCTTGGCCCTGAGGGCAAAAGGTAGAAATCTGCGAGGTCCCTTTTTCTCCTCTCTACCAGGGCATCAGTCCGGAACTTCTCCCTCATCATTATTTACTTCGCTACTGGATGATTGCCATCAGTAAGCAAAACATGCTGTAGTTTCACTCCTAATAAAATAATCCCTCCGCTGATCTTGTATCTCCCTCCTGCTGTTAATCTCTCTTTATTGCAGAGTTCCTGGATAGAAAATGTCTAAGCAATCGGTCTTCCTCTACTATTTATATTCATGTTCATATCCTTTCTCCTTTCGTATACCTTTGAGCCCCTAGAATGAGGCCACGACTAACTCTTAATAATGACCTCAATTGCCAATCAAGTTTCTGGGCAGTGTTGCCTTATTTGTCCCCGTGGCAGCATTTGACATGATCGAACCTGGCCTGAACTCCACCTGCCTACTTGCCTTCTACATTTTGATTTCTTGGGAAGGCATCATGAACATGAGGTGTCCCTCGGCCAACTCTGTCTTCACCACCTGTCCTCTGCCTGTCTTCCCATGGTCCGTAAACACAGTTCCATTCTTCTAGTTAACTTTGGCCTAAACCTTGGAAGGTAGCCATATTTCTCTGATTTTCCCACACATTGCATTCTGTCCTTTAGCAATGCCTGTTCCAAAACTACATTTGCGCTGCTGCCACTAGTCCGTAACTGCCAGCTTGGACTGGGGTCCCTAATGCTCTCTCAGCTTATACCTTTTCACTCCACCAGGCGGCGGCCACAACTGTCATTATAAACGCAGATCCGCGCCTGCTCTGTTCCTGCAGTCTCCCTGCCCCGTAGCCTGAAACGCTGATGCGCGCCACCGTGTCTCCGTACCACTGGGTCTCCTGCTTTGGCCTCCTTGCTGTTCAGGCGCACCAGAATTTTTCTGCTTTCTGCTCCTTCTGGTTACAACTCTCTCCCTTATAACTGTGTGCTTGATTGATCCCTGCCTGTATTTTAGGTTCCTGGTCACACCTGGAGGTTTGAACCGGCGTATCCTTCTTGAACACCTTTCTGAGACTTGCTCCTTTGTCAGTTACCCTTTCGCATTTCGCTTTATAATATTTCCCCGCGTAGAATTTCTCCCTTCATTGGGATGCCTGGGTGGCTCAGCTGGTTGAACGTCGGACTTTGGCTCAGGTCATGATCTCGTGGTCTGTGGGCTCAAGCCCTGCGTCGGGCTCTGTGCTGACAGCTCAGAGCCTGGAGCCTGCTTCCGATTCTGTGTCTCCCTCCCTCCGTGCCCCTTACCTCCTCATGCTCTGTCTCGCTCTGTCTCTCAAAAATAAATAAATGTTAAAAAAAAGAAAAGGTATTTCTCCTTGCGTGACCTTGTATTCTTGCTGTTTGCTAATGGTCCCTGCTCTCCCCACAATGGACAGAAAGTCCATGAGAGAAGGGCTCCATCCCAGTTCGCTGCTGTCTGCTCAACGCCTGGGTTCCTTGCAGTGTGTGTGGAACGCAGGCCAGTGTGCAGACAGTGCTCTGCCGGACGACCGCTCCCCCTCCGGCAACCCCGGCCGTGCTGTGGACCCGCTCCTCTCTGTTTAGGGCTTGAGTGACCCACGCGTGACTCCGGCCTTTGTTCCGGAAGCGTTCACACCTACTCCCCGGATCACAGCCCGTGCTGGTTTCCCTGTCCCCAAAGTGCACGCTTATTCATAATTGTGATATGCTTGTCTTAGCATCCTAAAGATTCTTGGAATTGGATCACCCTTGTATCCTCAACTATGTTTGTGGAATGCCTCTTCAGGTAACAAGATACATTGCTTGGGAGTTTACATTAAAATCAGGCTTTTCTTTGTTTATTTTCAGAGAGAGAGAGAGAGAGCTAGAGAGCAAGCAGGGGAGGGGCAGAGACAGGGAGAGAGAATCCCAAGAAGGCTCTGTACAGAGCCCAATGCAGAACTGAAACTCCCGAACTTTGAGATCACGAGCCAGTCAGATGTCCAACCAACTGAACTACATAGGCGCCCCTAAAATTGGGCTTTTTAAGAAATAAATTACTGCTTCTCATCTCCTAACATGATTGTAACCTATTACTATCCGGTTTTGTGGGTTTGTATAGTGGGTCTCCAGTGTCTGGCAGCTTGTACAAGGCTGCACAGCAGATCAGGACCTGACCCCCAGGACTCCTGACTCCCATCTTGCACACCGCTCTCCTCTCCCCCTTATATTTTGAGGGAAACTATGCATCGTATGAGATCCCACACCTTTCTCGTACAATTCGATGGATGTAGAGACGCTCCTCTACCCGGGTGACCGGCGCTCCAGTGTAGACCCAGGACTTTTGCATCAGCCCAGAAATGTTACTCCTGCCCTTTCCATTTCATTTGACTTCTTTTAAAGTATGTGTTCATTTTGGGGTTTGTCACCATGGCTGTCTTGATTTTTTTTTTTTTTTTTTTTACAAGCTTTTATGATGATACATGGGCTTATGGTGTTTGCCCAGAATGTACCAGATGCCTGAGAGTGTCTGTTGAGACTTGCAGGTGCCCCAAGGCCAGCGGCTCACCTGTGTCCGATATGCAATTCTTAGAATCCCTGGCTTGGTGGGCACGAATGAGACCCCATAACTGGATGTGGTCACAAATGCTCTTCACTGGCTCTTGTAGAGTCAGATTATTATTATTTTTAAATGTTTTTATTTATGTTTGAGCGAGAGACCATACACAAACAGGGAGAGGGGCAGACAGAGGGGAACAGTGGATCTGAAGCAGGCTCTGTGCTGAGAGCAGAGAACCCAACTCGGGGCTCAAACTCCTCACGAGATCATGACCTGAGCTGAAGGTGGACACTTCACACTGTGCCGCCCAGGTGCCCCAGATTCTCTGTCTTGAACCAGCATTAACGTTTCGGCTCTGAGCTGTGTGCAAGTCCAGAGCAGAGCGGCCCCTTGAACCGCTCTCCTCTCCTCCCTGTTTGGTGTCCCCTGTCTCCAGTAGTGCCGTTCTGCGAGTGTAAAGAAATCTTGGCCTTGGTGATAGAATTCAAGAAATTCTGGAACTGGGGTTCTCGATCTGGCTTCCCTCCCCACAGGGCGTGTCCTTTCTCTGCCGAGTACCTGTGTGTCCACTTAGAGTGGCTCTTGTCCCCAGCGTGTGAGCTGCCCCCTGGGCTTGAGGGTGCAAAAGCATAGGCTGGCAGCATGGGAGGGTTGCCATCTTGTGTTCATTTTCCTGCGGCTGTGGCAGAAAAGTCTGTGTNCCGTTCCTGGTGCAGGATTACTTCCTGGCCATGTCCTCACCAGGCTGACATGGGGGGTGGGGAGGGTGGGAGAGTGTCCAGGTGTGTCTTCCTCCTCTGAGGACACCAGCCCCATCAGATTAGTGCCTCCCCTATCATGACCTCCTTGACTTTGGTCACCTCTTCATAAGCTCTGTCCGAATACAGTCACCCTGGTGTTCAGACCTCAACATAGGAATTGGGGGAGTGGGGTGGGGTGGCAGACAGTACTACTACTAGTACTGGGGTAGAGGTTTCAGATAGTGGCAGTTTGATTTCATTTTAATTTAATTTATTTAATTTAATTTTTTATTTTTTTTACATTTATTTATCTTTGAGAAACCGAGAGAGACAGAGCACAAGTAGGGGAGGGGCAAAGAGAGAATGAAGCATAAAATCCGAAGCAGGCTCCACACTCTGAGCTGTCAGAACAGAGCCCGTCTCGGGGCTCGAACCCATGAACTGCAAGATCATGACCTGAGCCGAAGTCAGATGCCCAACCGACTGAGCCACCCAGGTGCCCCGCATTTTAATTTTAGGTTCAGTTAATTTCCATGTCCATCTGCAACAGGTTTCCTTTTGTGCTTAGGTACTAGAATGATTTCCTGGTATGTCAGGAACCCCTAAGAATGTGTTTGAGCTTGGAGAAGTTCTTGTTCCTCCCAACTGGATGGAATGAAGCTTGCTTTTTTATTTCTTTAGTATTATTTTATTTTTTAACATTTATTTTTGAGAGTGTACATGCTTACCAGTGGGGGAGGGGCAGAGAGAGAGGAAGATACAGAATCTGAAGAAGGCTCCAGGCTTCGAGCTGTCAGCACAGGGCTTAAACCCACAAACCACGAGATCATGGCTTGAGCTGAAGTTGGACCCTTAACCACCTGAGCCACCCAGGCGCCCCCCTGGGTTTTTGTTTCTTGAGGGCCTGCTTTTTTNAGGGTCAGAGAGAGAGAGAGAGGGAGAGACACAGAATCAGAAGCAGGTTCCAGGCTCTTGAGCTGTCAAGCGCAGAGCCATATGCGGGGCTCAAACCCACAAACCATGAGATTATGACCTGAGCTGAAGTCGGACGCTTAGCCTAGCTGACTGAGCCACCCAGGTGCCCCTAGTGCCTGCTTTTTTGAGACCTCCTGGGTTCTCCTAAATCTCTTATCAATGGGGATTGAAACAAAACCCATCAGCAGAGGAGCTGCTTGTTGTAGGCCATGATCCCGCAAGGAAGGGGCAAATGGTATTTCAGAGGCCCCAGGGGTTTGGGAAGGTGTGGCAATCCAGATGGCCCTGGATGGATGTTTCTGTTGTCAGTTTGGGAGAAATCATGACATGATTTGAGGTTGAAGAATCTTCTTTGTTATGCATGAATTCATTTCATTTGTATGTATACTGTCAAGTTTTAGGTACTTATTTTGAGAGAGAATCTCAAGCAGGCTCCTCACTGTCAGGGTAGAGCCCAGTGTGGGTCTCAAAATCGTGACCTGAACCCAAATCCAGAGTCAGACGCTTACCTGACTGAGCCACCCAGGCGCCCTCATTTGTATCTTACGCACTAATACAATTTCTTTTTCTATGCTTTGAGTGTAATTTACGGCAATACTTTCCAACCAGTTGTACTTCTCAACAAGTGTAGAAAGGGGGGAACCTGTGGGGTCCTCAGATAGCGCTGCCCTCTGCCAGAGGTGACTTGTCCAACCATGGAATTATCTGTGTACACTCCTGTAAACGGTAATGTCCCCCACCCCCTCCTTCCTGGAGATCCAGACCTCCGGTGGTGTCTCAGTTCGCTCTGCTTCATGATTCAAGTTCCGTGATGGGTGTATTTACGGAGATTTGACTCCCGTCGGATCTACCACAATGGACCAGTGCGGTTTTGTTTTGCTTGTGACTTTCTTAGGTCCCATTTTACCACATGAAGAGGGGAAACATGTGGTTTTTGGAAAGCATGTGTTCCTACCTGAGCTCCGTTAAACGTTCAGTGTCTTGTATGGAGTATCTTTAAAGCCAGAAGGGCAATAACTGGGTATGTTTTGGGGGAAATTACCCAACATCCCATAATCCCTAAATTTACAACTTGTTACGGAATCTCCCCTGCCACCAGATCCCCAGTGTCTTTCCAGCTTTCTCTGTAGCCTTCGGGGTGCTTCTGCAGGGTCCCGAAATTAGTTAGCTTCCTCGCGATCTTCTTCCTAAAAGATCATAAAACAGTTTGGGTCTCTCCTACGAGGAGGTTTGGGGCCAGGGAGGGAAACCTGAGCTGTTTTATAACCTCAGACCTGCCTGTTAAGGAGCCGAGTCACCGGCGTCCGTCAGGCTGGCCCTGTGTGCAGAGATGGCTTCAGTGTTCTCCTTGCTGGAGCTTGAGAGGCCCTGCCCCCTCCCCCCCCGCCCCCGCCNGTCTCCACCATCCCTACCCCTCACTAGCATCGTGAGCTCCTTCCTGTAGCTGATGGTCTCAGCCCTTACGGCACATAGGGCCTCTTCCCGGTCTGTGTTTCCCTTTGGCAGTTGGGTGGGTGTCCTGATCAACCTAGTCTTGCTGGGTGACCGGAAAAGACATCTGTGCCTGACACCCCCCACCCCCCAAGCTTCTGGTGCTGCCCCGAGTGCCAGAGCCTTCTTTCCAGTTTTCAATGGCTCTGAGCGAGTTTGGTTGCCTTGTGATTCACGAAGGCAGCTCAGGGCCTCCCTTGGGGAAACTTCACCTCTCTTAATTCCGACCCCTTCCTTCCGATGGGATTGGGGTCTTCAGGAAGGATTTTGCCTTCGCGTTCTAGAAACCTCGCGCCTCCTCTTCCGGAGCAATGGTATAGAAGGCCGGCGAATCGTCCGCACACACTAGTGGAAACGGGGGAACGGTGCATGTGTATTGCTTGGGCGCACAGGAAGGCCTGGTGATTTCTAGAGGGATCTGTGCTGCAAATTGCTCTTCCTGTCCGGGAGCTGCTTTACACTGTCCTCACTCCGCAGTTTACCCAACTTCAGCCTAGTGTTATTTGAAAAGGGCCTTTCCAGTTTACTCAGTTGGAAAGTGTTACAGAGTTTTAAAGGGTGAGTTGGAAGGCTCTCAGCTGGCACTTTCTGAATCCCTCGGAGGAAAATATTGGCAAACCCTCCACTCTCTGCCTGAACTCTTCTTATAAATCGAGAAGCCAAGAGTTACGAAGCCGTCACACAGGGCCAGGTTGAACTGTGTGGGGGGGGACCCCTTCTCTGTCAAGACCATGGACCGTTTTCTGATCGTGCTGACCTTCCCCTCAGCATCTTAATGTTAATCTTACTGCTGCTGAAAATAGAAGTATGCAGTGAATGTACTTTGCAAGGTATCTCCCCCCCCCCAACATTTTTTCCCCTGGAGAGCCTTGTCTNATTTTTTGGCCTCCCCCCCCCCCCATCCCCGTGGTTCCAGGGGGCAAGGTGCAGAGATCAGAAGCAGGAGTTTGCCGTTGATTTATTACCCTGTTTGTTACCATCTGTCTGCCTCGCGCTTCAATCTGTTGATGGAAAGCCCGATGTGCTTGTGTCCTGGGGCCCGAGAAATTTCCGTCTTCCTGAGTTGTCTGACTGCAGAAAGCTGTACAATCGCTTCCACCCAGGGCCCCAGAGCGGCCAGCAGACAGGAAAATGACCGAGGGGAGCAGGTTGGCGTGCTTTCTCGATCCATCCTTTGAGGCCCCTGCCTCCGCCTGTCCGGGTCAGGCAGGGATGCCTTTCCTAGCACTGTCCCCTCTCTACCGCTCCTACCCTCCTGGGGTGGCTCTTGATGGAAGAATTCCAAGGGAATAGGTGAAGATTGCCATCAAGTGGCTGCTCTTGGTAGTGGATGGGAGGGTGCTGGCCGGCTCCCCAGACCGTCTCCTCCAGTTTCTTAGCCCCTTTGTGAAAAAGCATCCAGCTTGAGTGCTTGGAGTCTGAGGAATTGGCTGGTTGGGGACAGGAGCGGGCGCAGAGAGCTGGGGGCATCTGTATGTTGCCTCCTCAAGGAAGCCCTCTTTGTGAAACCAAACCACCCCCGTGGTCTGAGCTCAGGGCCCTGGAGGCCGCAAGCACGAGGATCTAGAGGCTTCCCAGGGGAAAGCGCTGGGCATTCAGCCTTCTGCCAGATCTGGGCCCCTGGAGACCACTGCCCTCCCAACTCCACGCGGGGACAGTGGCGGGGAGGGTCATGGGTGTCATCTTTGTCACACACGATGTGGCCCTTCTGTTTGGCCCTTTTCCCTGTTTCTCAGCTCTGTAAATGGAGTAGTAATTTCTTTCTCAGAAGTGATATTCTTAGGATTAATATGATTTATTTAAGGTCCTTAGTATCTGGCAGGAAGCGAGCATTCAAACGGTAATTGTGATCGAGGTTCTAGATACACATTACCTAACTGCTTCCCATAAAAGCTGTGGCTGTGGCATAAAACAGCACACCTCAGGGGCTGTGTTAAAATCTGTTCGCCCCATGGGGTGCCTGGGTGGCTTAGTCGNAAATAAAAAAAAAAAAATCTGTTCACCCCGTTCCCAGGGTCTGGACGCCATCGTCCTGTGATTAGACCTCACCCCAGGCGGCGGAGAGCAGAAACTCCGCCCGGGCTAGAAGGAAGTGAACCCTGGTTTGCCGCACAAGGTCATTCCTGGGCATGGGAGAAACCTACCCCAGGAGCAGTAGCAGGAGTTTGGTGTATGTGGGGGTCACCCAAGCAGCGGGCGCACGGTGTGCAGAGGAAGGTGGGAGGCGAGAGGCCTCGAGAGAGGCAGAAGGAGAAAGTAGCCACGTGAGTCCTTCAGCCTGGCCGCGCAACTTCAGGGGAGGGACAAGGAAAGAACATTCTAGGGGTTCTGTATTTGCAGCAGCCTTTTAGAAGTCCTAGAGGCTAGTTATGTAACCATTCACGTTGCCATCTGTCAAATCATTCAACCACAGTTCCTGGATTCTAGCCACTTAAAGCAGTGTCGGGTGTGTCAAAAAAGTTGAGATGTTGTAATGAGCACAGGCGTCGTTGTGGGTCTGTTTGTACAGGTAACCGGGTCCCACCAGGAACAATCTGCCCTTCATGGGGGCAAATACGACACTTGAGACATCCTTTGTCCTGTTAGGTTGTTTCCATGAGGAGTGATAGGCTGATGTTTATAGCCTGTTTGTGTTGTTCTTCCTTCTTTTTTTAATGTTTATTTTTGAGAGAGAGAGAGCATGGAGAATGAGTATGAGTGGGGGAGGGCCAGAGAGAGGGGAACAGAGTATCCAAAGTGGACTCTACACTCACAGCAGTGAGCCCTATGTGGGGCTGGAACTCATGAACCATGAGATCATGACCTGAGCCACCCAGATGCCCCTTTTTTGTTTTGTTTTGTTTGTTTATTCATTTTGACAGAGCCCAGTGAGTGGGGGAGGGTCAGAGAAGGGGAGAGAGAAAATCCCAAGCAGGCTCCTTGCTATCTGCATGGAGCCCTGTTTGGGGCCCTGTCTCCCGAGCCAAGCCGTGCATGACCTGAGCGGAAATGAACAGCCAGCTGTTTATCTCACTGAGCCACCCTGGCGCTCCACGGTGTTCTTCCTAATTGCCAGATCCCACTCTAGGAAACATTTGGATGCTTTCTGCAGAATTTGGGGGAGCATGGAGAGCTAGAAGCCTAGCACCCTCCGTGGCCACCATGTTTTCTCTCCCGTGGTGTGTGAAGGTTTGCCTCATCCCTTTACACCCCCTACCCCCTGCATACATGAATGAACGCAGGGTGGTGGTTTCTTTCTGGAGGTTCCCTGTGTAGGTAGTAACTGTGGCAGTGAGTGCAGAATCCTCTGTGGGTTTTTTACACCTTTCTTTGTACCTGTAACCTTGAGGGTAGCAAAATGTGAGTCTTAACTCTGAACGATTTCATGAGAGCGCTTTGTTCATGAGTATTAAGTGGTGATTGCTGGCTTTTTACTTTCAAGCTACCTCAGGATTGCCTAAAATCCTCGATGAAAATCACCTTTTGGGGTAATTGCTTTGCCAAGAGATTTTCTACAGTTCTTTACTGAATAAGCTCACAGGTTTTTATAAATGCGTCTGACTTTCTCCCCTCTCCCCTGGCTGATTACACTGGGTCCATCTGCTGCTGGTCTGAAGGGGGTTCGTCTCCTTGCTCCGTTTGTGCCCCTCTTTGTTCACCCTGCTGCCTGGAAAGAAGTCCCTGTCTGACTTGCCCCTGTTTATCGGGTCTGACCTCTAGCAGAGGACAGCAGAGACCCCAGGGGCCGTTTCCATCTGCAGACTTGATGATCGGGTCTTGAGACTAAATTCATGAAACACCTGTAGATAAATACTGCTCTGAAGAACTTGCCACAATGATGTGGATGCTTGGGGTCTGCTTCATCATATACGGTAGCCCCTTGGAAGTCCGTGAGTCCTTGATACTTAGCTGGTCTGATTAGTTTTAGTTCATTAAAGTATGGGGTGCCTGGGTGGCTTAGTCGGTTGAGTGTCTGACTTTGGTGCAGGTCATAATCTTGTGGTTGACGATTTGAGTCCCACTTCGGGCTCTGTGATGACCGCTCAGAGCCTGGAGCCTGCTGTGGCTTCTATGTCTCCCTCTCTCTGCCCCTCCCCCACTCATGCTCTCTGTCTCAAAATAAAAAAAAAAGGCACCCTACGTGACTATAGGCTACTGCGTTAACATGTATGACTGTAGAGACCGGATGAACACTGTGGTCGCTTCTCTTTTGTCTTCAAGCTCTTTTGTGTTGTTGTTGTTGTTTTTGGGAGCAGGTTTTTCTAGATAGCCATGGTAGTTCAATTTAGAAACCTTGTTTTAGCTGTCTACATGGTATGTTGCATATATAGGCAGTGCCAACCGAGTGAAAACGTGTTCTTCTTTTATTCACCTGCCTTTTAGTGTCTTGAGCCATTTGAGAATACTTTTGCCTATGGTATTAATTAATCACAGTATCCCTATTATCCCTGACTTAAGTATAGCAATGTATTCTTGGCTTTAAAGTTGTCATTATCTGCTGTTATTGTCATTGTTATTTGTTAGCTCTCTGGGAGTCCATGTTTCATAGAACTACTGTCATCACTGAGTACTTCTTTTTGGCTGGTACTACTTCCATCTGGGCAACACATCCATTTTCCTTGTGATCTCATTTAAATAATCATTAACCTCTTTCTTCACTGACATGTTATTAAACTAATTCATTGTGACTTTTTATTTATTTTGAGAAAAAGGATACACGAGCCAGGGCGGGGCAGAGAGAGAGAAGGAGAGAGAGAGAGAGGGAGAGAAAGAATCTGAAGCAGGCTCCAGGCTCTGAGCTGTCTGCACAGAGTCCGACGCGGGGCTCGAACTCCTGAGCCGTGAGATCATGACCTGGGCCGAAGTTAGACAGTTAACTGACTGAGCCCCCAAAGTGCCCCTTAAAGTACTTATTTGTAGAAAGCATGGAAATTTCAGAAAACTATAAAGATTGCCACTGGAGAGGATACTGTTTCTTAGAACTAGTTTATTTCCTCTAATCTATTTTCTCTATACTTGTATTTCTTTTAAACTCCATTTAATATTTCATGCAGTGGAATCTCTATAATTTAGAGCCTTGGGAGTCTTTCCTTCTGTTACTAAGTTTTGGAAAAAAATTTTTTTTTAATTTTTTAATCGTGTAATATCTTGAAAAAAAAAATAGGTTCTGTATTCAGTATTCGTTGCCTGAATGGCACATGAAACCGTTAAGGAAAATACCACAAAGAATACACACAGAATCGTTAAATGACTGATGTAGTTTCACTTTGTGGAAAAGGTGTGGGAGGCTTATAGTTTGACTTTTATGTGAACACAGTAGTAACAAAATGAGTTCGTGTAAGTTAGCAGGGTATAAAAGGTCAATTTTGGGGGAAGACCCTAACGGTTTCAAAGACAGGGAAGAAATCATTGTCTCTAAAACAAAGAACTTTAACATTGAAACTAATAAGGGATTAAATGCCGGGCAAATCTATTGTGAAGATAAGTGTTACATAATGTTCATAAGATCTTAGTTGTCACCTGAAAACTTGATCTTTAGATTAGATCTTTTCCCCTAAGAATTCCTAATTTTGATCAGTAACTGCTGAAAAATCAAGTATTCTAAATTACAAGATGTGTTCCCAGCCAAACATTTCTAAATAGATAATTCTTGGAGACCTTTTCTTCTGGAAGTTGTAAAAAGGTGGGGGACCTCTAAGGTAAGAGTGTGTCAGGCGCTGAAGGCCCTGAAATGGTCTGCAGGAGCAACCTGTTGAGCAGTACTTACTAAGTCTCGGCAGTTTTCTCTAGGCCAGGTTTTAGGGTTCTTAAGATGAGCAAGACTAAATCCTCTGGTTCAGAGAACAGGACACTTGATGTTTGCTTGTCAATCACTTAAGGCTGAGGCTGGGGAGCTTTCTAGGGAGACAGAAGAGAAATATTCTAAAAAGAGGGATCTGCACGTATGAAGTCAGAGGCTTGAGAGAGCAAGTTAAGACACTGTGTTAGTTGCCATGCATGGAGGATCCAGCTACCACCGCGCCTTCACCCCCCACCGCGGGAGGGTGCCATCAGGTTGCAAAACCAAAGCACTGTTAGTCTAGTGCATGGCTTAGGAAGCTGATGGAAAAGAATTCTCTATATCTCTCTCTCTCTCTTTTTTAAGATTTTATTTTTAATTAGTCTTTATAGTCCATTAGGGACTCGAACTCCCAACCCTAGATCAAGAGGTGCACACTCCACTGACTGAGCCAGCCAGGTGCCCTTAATTTATTTTTTTTAACTGGATGCAAATAGACTGGAGTCAGTAAAAGGGACAGTAGGATTGTTAAACTATGTTGAAATCCTTGCATGTTAATCTTTCTCTCATTAATATCTTCGATTACTTTTTAGAAGTGAGGTTGCTGAATTACAGACTTTAAGCAAATCCGCATCTGTGACCACATTGCTCTCCAGAAATATTTTTCCAGTTTGTTCTCACCCTACCAGCTTCTGGGAGTAGGAGTTTTGTCAGAATCAGACTGCAGAAGGAGACGAACAACTCTTCAGTTGTGACCTGAGTTACCTGAGAAGGACCTTTCAGTCCTTCTCAAACATAGATTTCTATTACTCATTTCTTTCTAAGTAAGCCCGATGACCATGTTGTAATTGTGGTTGAATTTTACTGGATACTTCTGCAGGTCATGTTTTCAAAATCTCCACATTCCTATGTAACTTGTCATCATTTCTGTGTTTACCTTTTTACAAATCCATTACCTGAGTCATTTAAAAAATATTTAGAAAGCTAAAGCTTATTTTATCTTGTGTCTCTTTACAACCAAATAGTTAAAAGTATGATTCATTAGCACCAAAGTTTATTAAGGCATATAGGTAGCTCTTATTTATTAAAAAAAATTTTTTTTTTGAGAGAGAGAGAGAGAGAGAGAATCCGAAGAGAGAGAGAGGGAGAGACAGAGAGAATCTGAAGACAGGCTCCAGGGCTCTGAGCTAGCTGTCAGCACGGAGTCCGACGCAGGGCTCGAACGCACAAACCGCAGGATCATGACCCAAGCGGAAGCCAGGCACTCAACCGACTTAGCCACCCAGGCACCCCTATAGGCAGCTCTTAACACAGTTTACTATGTACCGCTAATCCTTTCATGTATATAATTAATGCCTTAATTTAACCAATCATGGTTGTCCTCCTGCCCATTTAACAGAGGAAACTGAAGGCATTGCCTGATCCTTCCCTTCCGTTCATACACTTCATGAAGAGTAGGATTAGAACCAGGCAGCCTTGTCCAAATTGTGTGTGTGCTGTAAACCATGAAGTTTCTTTAGTGCTAGATGTTTACCGAATCACTTGTGTCTTTGTATTTAAAAAATTTTAATGCTTATTACTTGTTTTGTTTTTTTTTTTTTTTTTGAGAGAAAAGAGTGAGAGTGGAGGGGGGGCAGATAAAGAAGACAGTAGAGGATCTGAAGCATCAGTTTGTGCTAACAGCGGAGAGCCCTACGTGGGGCTCGAACGTACAAATTATGCGATCACGCTGTGAGCCAAAGGGACACTTAACCAACTGAGCCACCCAGTTGTCCATTTAGGTTTTTTTTCCCCCTTAAATAAGAAAAACCTGATGGAATGTTGCCTTTTCTAGGAGCTTCTTAATTTGAACTTCCTTTTTTAATTGTACTGCCATTTCATTGGTATTAGTGACTAAATCCATAGCAACCAAGTTTCAGTAGTTAATACACAGTCACCCAGCCTCGATGTGCCTACTGTGTCTTATAATTGTTGGTATTATTTTATAATTGTACAGTGTGGCCCTGAAGTCACGGTGGCTATAGGGCCAGCCACATGAATTACACAGTTGAACACTGTTGGTTCTTCAGGAATTACCAAGCCCTCTTGGAAAGAGTCCAAGCCAGACTCCGTATGTACCTAATTCCTTTTGGTATATTGCCAGTGTATTAACTTTTACTTAAATAGAGTTCTAACAAGTAATGTTTATTATTATTATGTTGGCTGCTGTAAAGGGCCCACACTTAAGTAATATTTTTGAAAGACAGATATTAGCTCTGTGGATCACTTTTCTGCATTGGCTGATTATCACAGTGTAGGTGATCTGATCAATATTATGTAGTTCAGCCCAAATAACAGATGTGTCTTTATCGATACATGGCTAATGCAGTGTGATCCTTAAAACCCTGTATTTCCTTTGTGAAATTCTCAGACTCTGCAATCCTTTGAACCCGCCTCACCCTGTTCTTTCTTTGTGATGAGTGTTTTCTTTTTTTGGATGGTGGATCGGTAAGGTGTCGCCTTTTGTATGCAGTAACTTTTGTAGGAGGCAGGAAATGGGAGAGCTTTTGGAAGCAGATCATGGATGATAAGTACTTGGTGACTTGCTCTAACTTGGTAAGGCCTGTCTTTATGAGTTTGTTCGGTCCCAGCTCTCAATGTGAGCTGACTTCCTTGATTGGATACATGAATAAAACGAGTCTGCATGTTACGAAGCAGCTTCTTTAATTAATCAGCACAGCAGTATTAGATATCCAGATCTGATGAAGATGTGCAAGTGAATTGCGCTCTCACATTTAATCCAAATCCTAGATTGGGGTTTGCTCCAGTCACTTATTTTCAAAATGCTACGTGCCATTGGCGGGGCTGCTGGAGTTGACCCAAGTGAGGTAATGAAATGGTGGTACGTGCAGGTTGGTCTTCAGTTCTGAAGCTCCCAGGAGCAATGTATGTCCTTGGATGACCTGGTGCTTAGGTGACACTTAGGTGGCTGGTGGCCATGTAGCTGGCTGGCCGCATAGCATTTCTTAGGATGAGGGATCCTTCCTGAAACTCTCATCTCTTTGGAAGTAGCTTTGTTGGAGTACTTAGTTGGAGTACTTTGTTCTCTCTAGTCCTAAGTAATACGACTTCATATTTAAGCATTTGGAGATCACCGCGCTACACAAGCAAAAATTGACCCCTGCTTTGGAAACTGAGTTTGTCATGAACTTGTAAATTCGTATTTGCGTATCCAAGGGTTTCCGACAGTTGTACTTCTTGGTCTGTATTCCATAGAAAGTCCAGTGCAGCGTGGTTCCTGATAGCAACAAACGGGCAATACTTCCGCATCCCTGGAGGAGATCCTCAACCTGGGGAGTGTGATGCACAACAGTGAAAATAGGCAGAGGATAAGCAAAATCATGGATAGGTGATCTTATTAATGACCTTGTGTTGAGTGGAGGGGGAAAAGCCAATCCTCTAGGACTTAACCCAGAGTGATCCCCATTTCGTGAAGTTCGTAATCAAGCACAGTGAAATGATATAGCACAAATATATGTATGTTAGAAGCAAGACTGAAAGTAATGAGGCGTTGGGTAGGTATGCTTATAAGTATGCATATAGGTAATGCTTTAGTAATTGGGTTTGGCTGTGCATTTGCAGGTATTTTTGACATTCAAGCAGGGAGGCTGAAGTTGAGGACATTTGGGGAGTCTTCATTTAAAACTTTGGACTTGTTCAGATCTTCGAATGTTAAAACTTTGCTGGTGATGCCATCAGTTATACGAACAAAGAAAGCATCTTGGTAATCCTTGCCTGTCTCACCCTGCTTCTCTTCCCACGGTTGTTCAGGATTTCAGGACTGAACGTGGTATTTTTGTTCAGAAACTGAACCCTGTTCTGTTTTTATTCTGAGTCCCCCAGAGGCTGCTGTGAGTCCATGTATCTGGTACTGTTGATGCATTTCCTCTTTGGTTAACCGGCATTTTATCGAAACCGTCCAGAAGCTACTGGACTGCACACACAAGAGCTTTTCAGCTCTTTTCCTGACCAGCAGCAGAGCGCAGGTCAGAAAAGTGGATACACGGGGTTAACTAAGCATGCATTTTAGGGAATATGGCGTTGCAGGATCGGATCCTGATGATGGTCTTGGGAGTAAAAGCAGCCTGGGCTAACACTGTTATTAGATCTCAACCTTCTTAAATTTTGAGTACTTAGTTACTTTCTAGACATTGGGAAGTGGAAGAAGCAAGGAAGTCTGAGAGTAGAGATTTAAAAAAAAAAAAAAAAAAAAAAAAANGGTGTCAGAGCTGGAATGTGAAGGATGACCAGTACATACGTGACCCCCACGCTGTGTTTCTGGCCTGTTATTTTAGGTGGTGTGGTTCCTCTTTCTTCTTACCTTTTCTCAGAAGTACCAGACCCCACTTCCAGTTCTGTGTTGGGTGCTTTTGATTACCGAGGGCTCTAAAAGCCGAGTCTCAGTAGAAGAGGAAAAAAGCCAAATAGCCATCCCTTAAATATCCTTTAATTGACTGTATATGACTTATGCGGCAGTGATACATGCCAAACAGTTGTTCAGCATTCTAGGGACATTCTGCCCCAGAGAGAACTGGGTGAGGGTCTGCTCTGTGGGCTCCTACTGAGCAGGCTAGGATTGGGGAGGGATTTTCCACCCCTGTGACTTCTACAGGGAATTCTGTCATGAGGTTTTTCCAGTGGGTTTGATTATCCCCAGATACCCCAGGATTCCCGGATGACCTTCTGTTGAGACCTTACGAGGAAGTAGGTGTGATCTTGGTTAAGAACCATACCTGCAGAAGCCTCCGTTTGCTCATCTGCGAAGTGGGGGCTTATGCTAGATTGTGTCTAAGGCCCAACTCTGAGTTCTGAATTTAAAGTGGTAGATAGACAGTAGAAATTTGGAAAGACCATCATCTCCCTCCTGATATTTTTGTTTGTGTGTTTAAAAGCGAGGGAGGCAGATAACTGCCTTGGTGATTTAGGAAATGGGAGATCACCATCCGGAAAAGAATAATCCGCAGATCTGGGAACTGTCTGCTAGATGCCAGGAGCGAAGCTGGCGCCTGCTTTCAGGGTTTCTGCGAGGTGTAAGTATGTAAAGTGTGTAAAGGCCAGAAGGGGCTCCTTTGATGGTCAAACGACAACTAACTAAAAGTAATAGTAAGGGGCATTGTCTTCCTGGCTCCGTTGGATGAATCGGACATAAAACTAAATGGCACGTGGGTTCTTAGATGTCACACCACCATCTTCTCTTGCCCCTCCATTGGAAAGGCATAAAGAGTAGAGTGTGGGGTAGTGTTCAGAGCATGTGTTTTGGACATTATAAACGGCAGCCGGAGTTCATAAGCTTCAAAAGAATTGACTTTTAAAATCAAATAGCTTTATGACAAATGAAGGGAGAGGCAGGCTCCAGCTATCNTTCACCTAAGCGAACTGTGCTGGGACACTGGAGGGGGGGAGGGCGGGCTGGAGGAGGAGCAAGCCGAGCGAGATTTCTGCAGTCTGTCTGGATCGCTGCCCAGGTTTCCCAGCCAAAAAAACAAATAAAAATAAATAAAAGGCAAGTGCTGAATGACACAGATTAGGATATTAAAAAGGGATGCCATTGAAAATGTGCCACGGACCCCCCGCTGTTCACGGGGAGGGGGTGCAGTGTGCGCATGGCGGGGGCGGTCTGACAGACTGGGCACAGAAGTGTGGACAGTTAAAATGC
>NW_027530974.1:13566960-13572099 GCF_008692635.1 Crocuta crocuta
GTCTGCATTGCAGATTGGGGAAATTGCCGGATGGAGAAGAGCTAGTAGAAAAGCTAGTCGCTCTTCCCTCACCCCCCCTCAATTTATCAGGACGGGGAGAAAGCGGCCCAGACCCCTCCTCCTCTGTGTTGGGTTCCCTCCCCTGCACATAAATAACCTCCCCTCCCCGACGCCTCCCCTCCCCCCTGGCCCAGGGCTGCACGGCCGGCCTATTGCAGCGAGGAATCTGCACTGCCGGAATCCGCACTGCCGCCTGCTTATTACGTACAGGGGTGGATTGTTGACAAGTGCTCTGGAGCCGCGCTTGCTGCGCTCGCCCTCCCTCCCCCCTCCTCCCTCCCTCCCTCCCTCCCTCTGTCCTTCTTCCTCTCTGTCTCTGCAATGATCCGGCTCTGAGGAGGATGGCTGCTCCACGGGTCTGTCAGGTGCAGTTTTTGGTGGCTTATCTTGAGGAACCTGGGATAGAAGGTCTGTTCCTATAAATACAATAAAAACCAAATAGCTCTAGGTTTGTTTCCGGCTGCTACGGCTTTTGTTGGAGAAATAGGCCTTTTGTGGTTTTTCCCTGCCGGGGTCCTGATTTAAATCCATTATGGATGGCAAGGTGCTAGATGTGTATGTATAGGAGTATGTAAAAAGTGTTGCAATTGCTTAATATTAATATTCTTTCAGCTGTGATCTCCTCCCTGGGGGCAATGGTGGCTCCTGCAAAGGCACTGTGGAAATTTACAAGAGGGAATTAATGTCGTCCTTAAAGCATTCAGCTCCGTTGACCATTTTGGACAAATCTGCAGTTTTAGCCAGGCTTGTATGAATTTAGACGTTTCTCTGGGGACCAAACGCCATCCAGCTATGGCTGGTCCCTTTATTTTATTGCCAGTTTATGTGATCATTTCCCAGCATTTAAAAATAGATGTTTGATTAAAGTTAATTAGTTTTTCCTTACCATGGCTTTGGTTTCCTTCATCGACAGCATGCATGGTTTCGTTTCCCTTAATACTTTCTTTCTCTATCTCCTGTCTTCCTTCCTTGAAAGATGGAGGAAACTGAGGCATGTAAATAGATGCTGAGTGATTCTAGGTCAGCGCTTAAAGCCTTAAACCCCGAGTGCTCTCAATATTTCTCCCATAGTTTGTGCATTAATCTGTGCTTGCATTACTAGACATAAACACAGATGAATTTTTGGGGCCATCAATTTTCGGTGCCTCAGGTCTTTGCAGATTCTGTGGCTGCGTTCCTCGAGTTCTGCTTTCTGTGCTGCTTCCATTAGGTTTCGGTAGGAGAAAGAGCGTTGCTCTGGGAGGGAGTAGGCCTCTCTGAACTTGCTTGCTGTCAGCAGTTTTAAAATTTCTATTTTTAAAAAACTTTGGGTAGCCCACTTAATCCTTTTTTTATTATATTCATCTGAAAACTGGGTGTGCAGGTGGCTTTGTGAGAGTGAGGTCACGGGGAAACTTCTGCGTCTCTCCCCCCCCCATCTTGCCGGAGAACTTCTGTGGGGTCCATTTTTGTTGCACAAGGGAGTAGAAGCCCGGTTTTAGGGTTAAGGGTGTGGCTCTCCTCTGCAGATTGTGTTGCCAGGACACAGTATTTGGAATTGTGCCTGGTTATCAGCACAGACTAGTACCCGAACTAGTAACTCTCAGGGATTTGTTGATGCGCCTTGAAGCCAGCTTTGCCTAACTTTGTAGAGACCTGCTAATATTTGAGAGCCCATCAGGGCTGGTAACTCACCTGCGGGGTAAATGTAGTTGATGATCTTTAGCTTTAAAGCTAAATACACACACGTGTGGTAATTACGTAAAGGCGGAATATCCCTAGTTGTCCAGGAACACGCCGTATATGTATGTGGCTGTCTCCCTTTTGAGAAGGGCAAATCACATGATTCGGGTAAAATCTGATTTTTGCGTCATGTCCACTTCTCTGAACGTAAAGCTCCGAATGTATTGGTCTCATTAACCTATGAAAAAGAATTTCTCTGCAAATGCCCTGGGTTTACCTCTACTGTGTATTGACTCCTAAGTTCCTCGCTCTGCAGCGATGCCATTGTTCTATAGCTCTGTCTCCACACCGGCCTCAATCCTGCATCCTCTCTAAGCACTCTTTCTCTGAACGTTGAAGGCGGATTTTGACCTCCGGGGTGTTGGGTCCTGGGCCGTTTGTCCAGGGGAACCCTTTTACTCAAGCCGATACGAGCTGGAGTTGAGTGTCCTCAGATTCGAGGGAGGCGCGCTTTGGCTGGACAGTCACACGAGGTTGCCCGGTGGGCATGTTTTGGCTCGTTTGCCCGCATAAAAGTCAACAAGGTATCGGGGCAGGGGCTTGGACCCAGAGGACTTAGGGCCGGGGATGGAGGAGTAATTGATGATTGCATGCAAAAGTGTGGAGCGCTTCCTTCTCATTGTGGATGTTTCCACTTGGGCAGTTATTATGATTCGAGATACTCTACCTGTTGTGACGTTTTATAAAGATCATGGTGAGGAGAAAGGACGAGTAGACAGGGGGAATGTAAGGAGGAAGAGCCCCTTCCCCCTAAAGGAGCGAAGTGGTGGTTACAAAATGCACAGTAGACCTTGCTGGCCGTTGTGATGCTTGGAGTTCCAGTAGCTGCCAGGGCTGGTCTGGAGGGTCCTTCCCACCAGGTGATTTTTGTATCCACGTCCGGCTGTGGCTCTTTGGTGGCTGTTGGAGTCCCTCCATGAGGGTGGTTTTCTTTCTTCTTGTGACTGCTGGTCAGGACGTGGGAAGGAGCCCCGTCTTTTGTCTGCTGGTGGTACTCACTCACTCGGGGTTTCGAGCGCCGGAATAGGGCCCGTTGCGGTGCCTAGCAGCCGCACGCTCGCCCTTCCCGTGTGCACAGGTGCCCTGCCTGCTGGCTGCTCCTTTGTGCCTCAAGGTGACGGGGTGCCCTCCGGGCTCAAGGGCTGTGTCTCTCGTCCCCGCTCGGCTGTGTCCAGTTCAGCTATCTGCTAGATTCTGAAATTAGGAAAAAAGGCTGGAAGCAGACCTCTTCCTTGCCTGCCCGGTGGCCCAATGTCTCCATGTTAATTATTACTCCATCAGTTTTTTGTTTGTTTGCAAACACCTTTTTTCAAAAACTCCAGCATGTGAGGGAGGCTCTGTGGGGACAGAGCAGTGGCAGTAAAGGGCCCCTGTGGGCTTAGCTGGCTATTTACTTGTTGGGTGTTAAGCTAACAAAAACCTGTGTTGTCTCTTTACCTTGGGGCTCTTTGGAGGGGTCATCGGGACTCCGTCTTGGATTGCATTTTCTTGGTTGGGACGGGAAATCTGCATAGCTGACACAGGGGAGCCCTGTCTGCCCAGGGGCCAGTCTCCTGAGAGAAGGGATAATTATTTTCCATAAGCCGAGGTATTAAACCACTTTCATTTGTGCTTCGTTGACCATGAGTGTGGCAGTGACATCATGCCTCCCGACCGTCATTTGCTGTCATCTGCCTCAGCGTTTTGATGTGGGGGGTGGGGGGGATGTCCGTGGGCCAGCCTGGGCTTGGCTTGGCCGCCCTCTCTGCACTGCCCACCCCCTTTTCGGGAACCCTAGCAGCCATCCAGAAGCTTAGCTGCTGAGCCAGGTGTATTCAGTTGGGCTTAAAGTCCGTATTCCTGTGGAACCTGCGAAGCTGGCCCAAGTCAGGTTTTCCCTGGCACCCCAAAGCAAAAAGCAAACAATCCAGTTTTTTTTTCTTCTTTGAAAATTTGGGCGAAAAATAGATGCTAGTTTTCACTAGTAATGGCACTAGACTGTGCATGCTGAGTACCTCAGGGAGGGCCCTACCTCAGCCAAGGGGGCTGTTTTTCTAATTTTCGTCGCAACTCAAAGTGCGCCAGCCACCCCCATCCCCCACCCCCCAACGCGAGCGCGCGCGTGCACACACACACACACTCACACACACGCGCAGCAGCTGAAAATGAAAGCTCTCTTTGGATGCTTGACTGTTTAATATGTAATGTGATACCTTGTCTCGCAGTGNCGCGCACACACACACACACACACTCACACACACGCGCAGCAGCTGAAAATGAAAGCTCTCTTTGGATGCTTGACTGTTTAATATGTAATGTGATACCTTGTCTCGCAGTGACAGGGTGACAGACGGGCACTGGGCTGTATAATACAGAATTACCTTTTGTGCAACTCCTCTACAACAAAGCCCAGTACATGGCCTCTCCCTGATATGCTAATACGTCTGGTGTGCTCCAGATGTTTTGGAAGCTAGGGAGCAGCTTCAAAGGTCTCCTTCTTCCCCCCACCCCCTCGCTTTAACCCGTCTTCAGGCACTGCTTTTTGTGAAACAGAGGCATTTGATTTTCCTTTGGTTTTGTATTCTGTCGTGTACGTGTGGTGAACGGGATGGCTGGTGAAACTTCTTTGTGTCTAAAACATAGAATTATAAGGCTGCACATTTTATGGTGCACCTCCCCCCCGTGTTCGCAAAGGGTTCCCTTCTCTATCTGCACTGGTGTTCTGAAATCTGTAGCTCTCCTCAGTTGTTTTCAGCTGGAGTTCTTGACCTAATGGGATCTTTGGCCTTGATTGTGTTTGGATCCCCCTGCCCCCCTCCTTTGGGTTCAGGGAGATCCTAATTCTGCATCTCCAGCCATCCAAGGACAGGCATTCTTCTTCTTAACCCTCTGCTGATGCTGTTCCAGGCATAGAAAAGAAGCCAGTTTTTGATGTCTTGCCTTGAAAGCCTTTTTATTTCTTGCTAATTGGGGAGGTAGGCCGGAAAGCTCCAGAATATGATGGCTCGGTTCTGTTGCACCCAAAACTTTGGGGTCCTCAGCCTGTGAGACACTGGCCCAAGTGGTCTCAGGCCTGTGACCTGCCCCTCCTGTTTGCTGCTGGTGGCTAGCCGGGGTCGCGGGCGGCCCCCAAGCTGCCTTCCCTCGCAGTGGTTTGGTATTTTCAGCTCCTATTTATTGCTTTTGTGAAAGACAATAGACATGGTTTAATTTAAGTTCAACCTACTGAATATTAATTAAGGAGAACACATGTTAATATGGGGAGAAGGGAATCTTGGGGCCATTCTGTTTTCTTCTCTTTAACCACCTCTCCCAGCGGAGGTCTGGGTTGGTTGGGGGTGGGGTTGGGGAAAATAAAGCCAGTTTGTTTGTTTTGAA
>NW_027530974.1:13572172-13572595 GCF_008692635.1 Crocuta crocuta
GGCTGGGCTTTGTTAGGGAGAAGAAAAGGCAGGCGCATTAGCTTGTCTGATGTTCTGATAAAGGCTCTCCTGCCCTGAGAAATCGTATTGCATCTTGCTGACCTGGCCCTTGTGGATTGGGCGGGCCGTACAGTTTGGATTAAAACCCTCAAAATGAAATGGGGTGGCCACCACACCAGAGGTGTGACAGTAGGTGGGGGCGGGGTGGGGGAAACCCAGAAGGAACCCAGGTCTGCCCAATCATGTAGACCGCTGCCTAACTAAAAATAAATCTTCGCTGTAGAGGATGGGAGTACTGAAATTGAAAGTTGGTTTCCATAGAACACCCAGTGCTCATCCCATCTGGGTGTCCTATGGAAACTGACTTGACAGTAAACTATGAAAGGAAAGGGGGAAAAAAAAAACACCTGGATGCCTGGGGCG
>NW_027530974.1:13572611-13599802 GCF_008692635.1 Crocuta crocuta
GGGGAGTGGTTGTAAGTTGGTTGTGTGCAGAACAAATTGGTGTTGGCGGCGCTGGGAAAGGCTTCGAAAAGCCGAGCTGCTCCCATTTGCCGTTGACAGGCAGTCAGTTCCCTCCGTGTGGGCCCCAGTTTCCTAATCAGGGAAAGCGAGTCAGACCTCTACCTTTGAAATGGGTATAAAATTTCATAATCCAGTTCCTCCGACTTTGCACTCGGACGGTCGACTTTTGGTGCCTTTATACACTGAGGCCTCTTAGATATGAACACTTTCCTTGTAAACTTTTTTTTTTTTAAGTTGAGAAAGAGGGAGCGAAAGACTCCCAAGCGGGCCCCGCATTACCAGAGTGGACCAGACCGCTCCCCTGAACCACGAGGTCATGGCCTGAGCTGAAACCAAGAGTCGGACGCTTAACCGACTGAGCCGCCCCCGTGCCCCCAAATGCTTTTCCTCTCCCACCAGAGTGCTACTTTTTTCCCCTTGGTGTTATTTGGCTTTGGCCCACTCTTTGAGCTTTGCGGTAAGTTGTGTAAAGAACCTTCTTTCCCTTCACAAAGTCCCTGATGAAAGGTGGAAGAATGACTCAAACAGAACCATAGGGTTGGATGCCTCACTTTAATTCGTGTCGTGATAGATTGTTGCAGCCATCTTCGGTTTCCTCCCCTCTGGTTCACACCTGCACAGAGCGTTGCAGTGACTCAGGGCCTGGGGTCTTCTCGTGTGAACCTTGCTTCCCCCTGCAGTAGTGGTTCTCCAACTGTGGGCTGCAGACCGGCCAAGGCAGTATCGGCCTCTTTTTTAGAATAGTCTGGGGGTGAGGCCTAGGAGACTGTTGGGGGACAGGTAGATTCTGATTCATGGTCAAGTCTGAGAATCAGCTGTATAATCTGCAGAGATGATTATTGTCAGGGGCAGGAATATAGCTGTCCTTGAACTTTCCTCTGCTAAGTCATTCTCTCCCTCGCTAGCTGCTTACTCATGCAGCAGATACAGAAGATCTTGTTCTGTACGAACTGTGTGGTCTGTCCGTGCTTTACCTAACAGCGTGTGGTCCTCCCTTGTTTCCCGCTTGATCCAAATACAGCTTCAGACCAACCCTCTCTTCCTCCTCCTGCTTGATCAGCGCTGCTGCCACCACTACCTGGTTTCGGCTTTTGTTTGTAGGTGTATCGCCCGGTCCCGGTTGGTGTTGCCTGGTTTAGTATTTGCGAGCTTGTTTCCTGGTCCCACTGATTCACCTTCACCATCCCCCCCATCCCTTCGTTCCTTGCCCGACAAGTGCGGAGTGTTGTCTTCGCACCTCCTAACTGCTCCGCGTATGTTTGTCGGTCGGCCTTCTCACCGGGATTTAGATTTTGTGCGGTGATGCCTGTATCCCCGGGACCCGGGCACATGGTAGGTGTTAAGAAAATGAACAGATGATGAAAACTTAAAATATTACAGAAAAAGCCACTCCCTCTCTTGCTTTATTCTCCATGGACTTCCGGGCTGTTGAAAAAGGTGAACTCCACCAAGAGTGAGCTTGTATTTAAGATGTCTCTCTGTTATTAATTTTACACGTGGTTCTGTAATTCAGAGTTTTTATTTTGAATTCCCCAACCTTTTCAGTTGTGGTCATTCACCTGTCTCCTCTTTAAGAATAGGACGTGTGTCCCTGAATCAGTTGCTTAATTTCTAGGTTTTGTCTGTATCCATCCTATTATTTTCCGTAGTCTGGCTCCCTGCCCTGGGACCTTACTAAAGTGCTCCTTATGTAGCATAGTTCTATGTACTTAATGCCTACGTATGAGTATTTTTAGAACTTCATTACGTAATCTAAAGGCAGGTAGGATTAATTTTCGTATATTTGACTCCACCCCTTGAATATATCCCAAAATATTTCAAAAACTAATACATAAAATTGTTGAATGTTCGGCTTTCAATTGATTAAAATGAAAAATAATTTCCTTCTCTGAGGCACTTGGGTGGCTCAGTCGGTTAAGCATCTGACTCTTGATTTTGGCTCTGGTCATGATCTCGCGTGCTTGGGATTCTCTCTCTCCTTCTCCCTCTTCCCCTCTCTTGCTTGCACTGTGTTCTCTCTCTCTCTCTCTCACTCACTCACTCACTCTCTCAATAAACAAACAAACACGTAAATAAATAAACAAACTAAAAAAAAAAAAGTTTCTGTCTCCACACCAGCATATTTCAGATGCTCAATACCTACATGGTGACCAGTGGCCACAGGAGTGGATAGCACGGACCACACTTCTGCCCTTAGACTCCTGGATATCCATATAATTAATGTCTCCTTTCTACGTAACAGCGCAAACTCCCCACGGTTTTTTCTTAGTCAGGGAAGTTGTGGATGTCCTCATTTCTGTGTTGCAGCCCGGCCTCCCAAAGCTGCCATGGGATTTATTTATTGCATCGTATTCGATTGCCAGCCGTAGAGTATTCCTCGTTCAGATAGCGAGGGAGGTGCACGCACAGCAGTGGACCACGTCCTCTCAGGCGACGTTCCCAAATCTGTGGACCCCTGTATTCTGTATCGTGCCCGGCGCCACGAATAGGAACCACGCTTAAGTGTTTGACCCAAAAAGGGGATTTTAATACAGGGAACTAAGTGCTTACAAAAAAAATGGTGGAAGGGACGGAAGAACAAAAATCAAGGGGCCACACCATACTTTTGACCTTGGTTAGCAGCCAAACACTGATCCCCAGCTGCTGATGCCCATGAGGCTGGTGCCTAGATGGTGAAATTGGGGGCCAGTCACTGCGGACACTTGTGTTGGGGCAGACTTCCATTGCTAGGACTTTGTGTCCAGAACCCTAGAGGCAGGGTCTGGGTGCCAGAACACCGGCCAGGCTTTTCTTTATTCACCTGTCACCCTTTGGTGTGGCTTTAGTGCCTCTTAAAATACTTCAGTATCCCTTGGCCCGACCCCTTCCCTGGACCTTTCTCCAGTTTGATTATTAAAAGCACATCATAGGGGCCCCTGGGTGGCTCAGTTAAGCATCCAGCTTCGGCTCAGGTCACAATCTCACGGTTCGTGAGTTTGAGCCCCATGTCGGGCTCTGTGCTGACAGCTCAGAGCCTGGAGCCTGTTTCAGATTCTGTGTCTCCCTCTCTCTCTGCTCCTCCCCCGCCTGTGCTCTGTCTCTCTCACACAAACATAAAAAAAAAAAAAATTGGAAAAAAACCAGCGCACTCCCTCTTCCTCTTCTGCCTGGTGTCCTGTATGCAGTTCTAGAGAATCCATATCCTTTGAGACCATCAAAGGCAAATGGGACTGTCTCCTGTCCTGGATTGCTAGGAAGACGAAGTTGTGTAGTAGGATTTCTAGTTAATGACCTAAGCCGTGCCTCCAAAACACTGATGCTTTTGCTCGTGGCGTTCCTGAAGACCATTCCAAAAGGATTTCAGTGTTTCCAAAAGTATGTCTTCAGCCCTTTGAAAGGAAACTAGTTTGAATCGGTGACACACGAGGTGCCTTTCTTTCCACCACCCACCCCAGCCCCAAAAGATGTTTATTTCAGAAAGAACCCTGCAGTCTGTTGCATTACAGGATTCTGCTTGGGTTTTGTAATGTTGAAACTATTTCCTGGGCCTAAAGTACGATGAGGTGTCCCACCAGAAGGGGCCTGTACCCTTTCTTTAAAAAAAATTTTTTTTTAAAAATCTGTTTATTTTTGAGAGAGAGAGAGAGAGAGAGAGAGAAACAGAGTTTGATCTGGGGAGGGACAGAGAGAGAGAGGGAGACACAGAATCCAAATCCTGCTCTAGGCTCTGACGTGTCAGCAGAGAGCCCGACGTGGGGCTTGAACTCAGGAACCACGAGATCATGACCTGAGTCGAAGTCGGACGCTTAACCGACTGAGCCACCCCGGCGCCCCGGGACCTGTACCTTTTAATCCTCTTCTTCCCAAATTCTGGTCTGTCCTCATCAGCCATTGTGTGAGGGGTAACTGTGGTAAAGCGCTGCTTCCTGATGTCATGTGTTTTAAGTGTTTGTCCCCTTTTCTCACCTGTAGGGCTCCTTGGTCATGGCCAGTCTAAGGGATTAGGACCAGCGTCAGAACAGTCAGAGAATGAGAAGGACGATGCATCCCAGGTGTCCTCAACTAGCAACGATGTTAGTTCTTCAGATTTTGAAGAAGGGCCGTCGAGGAAAAGGTTAGTACCCAAGGCTGAAAATGCTGGCGCCTTAAACCAGGGACCTCAAGCCAGGCGCCAGGCTTTCCCACAGGGGAGCAAATCGGGCCCCTCCCCCTGCCTCCTGGTTTTCCCAGCGGAGTCAGGGTTCTGGATGCTTCTCACCCCGTGTGTTGGTTTCTAAGTATCATCCGCCATCCACCAACTGTCATTAAAAACAACCCCCCCTCAGAAAACGGTCTGGGCCCGACGGAACCTCTTCTTGGCCTGAGACTCGGCAACCCTGTGGCCTGTAATTCTTCACTGATCTTTTCATCGATCGACTCTCCTCCGTTCCTGGAGTCCGTTCAGTGGGATGTTGGCCGTGTCTGAGGAGAGCCGTTCCTAACCGCGTGGAGAGCGGAATGTAGCGTTCCCGAGAACTTTCTCCCTCCTCAGGAAGGCAGGCCGGTTAGGCCTTCAGCTGTCAGTGGTTGTGGAATCATTCATAAAACTTTAAATTTACTAGGTATTTTTTCCCTTAAAGGACTTTCCTAAATAAGCTGGAGAGTTTGATGGGGAAGTTGGCTATGAGAGCTTGACAACTGTGGTTTCCTGGTCAAACAGCGGCAGTGAGAGTGTAAAATAATGCTTTTAGTCCGATGTTTCAAAAACCCCATGCTGGTCACCTGCCTTATCTCATTTCTAATGCGTTGTGTCCCCACCCCTGGTACCCCCCTTTAGAATTCAGATTTCATCTTTTCTTCTTCTTCATCATCATCTTCTTCTTCTTTTTTGTTTTTCCTCCATTCTCATACTCGATTTTCCTGGATGATTCGGTTAAGGGCTTTTTCTTAGAACCTGGTTGTTTGAGAGGTTGAGGAAAGGAAAAAAAAATCCCCTTGGTCTGGTTGCTTCTGCTGACTCTTTCTACAGAATTCTAAATTACCTTTTAGAAACGGTCTACGTGCATGTATCTAAGGAAAAAGTGGATAGAGTGGAAATTCAGAGGAAGGGCACAGAGTGGCCATGTGTTAGGTATTTAGAATCCTTAACAGAACTGGACTCTGGTCTGAAAGTTGACAGCATCGCTCCATCTTCGTGTGTTTCCCTCAGTCGTGCAGTGTCTTTGTTTAGACAACCCGGGTTAACAAGTTCCTCTTAATTCTCAGCACTGAGTCTTAGAAGAGGGCCCGGATTGTGATTAGTAGACCCAGCAAGCCTGTGCAAGAAGTATCTCTGCCAGTGCGCTGGGCCTTACCAGTTACTCTCTTTAAAGACCCTTAGGGGAGTGTCTCAGTGACCAGCCTGTTCTGTTTCAGGGACTCGGCCACAAGCACTCTTATCTGCCCCAGTTTAAGAAACTCAGCCTCACGAGAGCGGGAGTTGGAGAACGTGTGTTATAAATCCCATCAGTAAATACATTGGAACATGTAATGATATTAGCCATGCTTGCAAACATGGGCGGGCGGGTGTCCATCCAGTTATCTTTCGTCTCTGTTTGGGGAACAGAATTCTGTGAGTGAGCTTGGAAATGTCAGCACCCGGTCCCTTGGCCGCACACTGTCAATCTCTCTCACGTCTGGAAAGATCTCCAGCATGGGGGTGTGGTGCCTAAGATCAGTAGGCTTCATTCTCTTGGTCGAAGGGGAGGGGCGGACCCTGGCCCTTTGTCCTTGACCCCTAGCGCCTTTTCCCGTTGCTGGTGCGGCTGGCCGCCTCTTTGCAGGGTGCTGCGCGGCAGCTGTGTGCAAATCAGTCCTTTTAACTTTTGTTCTCCAGGACAGTGGAAAAGAGAAATTTTGTTTGGGATGAAATCTAAGGAAAACGTGACCGTCGCTAATCTGCTTTAATTAGTGTGCCAAGTACCTTGTTTTACTGGATTAAGGATTCATAGCTGCATTTTATTTGGTTATAATCACCCTCTACTTAGTGAAATCCATCAGGGACATAATGTAGGTTATGGGTTGACAGGTTGGGCTTGATTTCGGGCCGGTTGGGGGTGGCCTGGAATTTACAGGCGGGGGAGTTTGTAAGTTGACAAACAGGTAGGGTAGTTGGGGCTAAAGTTTCTCGCAGTGTTGTAAGGTATGTCACAAATAGAAAATAATTTAATGCTCTCTGGCTTTGAAAGAGCTCATTTGTTTTGATCCGTCATTGGTATTTAGTATGAATATTCAGTATAAATAACTTGGTATGAACCCTGCCTTCTAAGACAGATGGTTAGAGCTGAGGTCTGAATTCCTGGGGCTTTGTCAATACTCCACCAGCCGTCAGTGCTCAGCCTTCCTTTATCTTGCACATATTAGTCCTTTTTTAATAAGCAGATGGGGTGTGCTGTCCCTGCTGATGGCGAGTCGAGCCCAGAGCAGCTGCCTAAAGTGGTTGTTTCCAAATTCACTTGGAGCTTTTGGTGGATTGTTGACTAGATGCTGCTTTTTACCTTGTGTCTAAAATTCCCTGAGTCTCGTGTGTATACGGTTGAGAGGAACATACCTTGTGATTGACCCCTTGGGCTCTCTTTTGGCATTTAGACTGTGTGGGACAAAACACTGAATCCTAAACTTCTAGAGCTATGATTTATGTCTTTGCTCTGAACACAGCCTTCTCTATTCTTTAAGAATTGCGAGCCATTCTTGTGCCGTTAATCGCTCTTCCTAAACATGTGGTTTTTAGGATCCACCAGTTGATGCGCCTGTTGTTTTGGGTGTGGAGGGAGAGGTAATTTGTGTTTAGGTTTTGTAAGACAAATTAAGACCCAAAGTGTAGACTAAGCAAGCCTTAGTTAGACCTTGCCTTGAGTTTCCAACCTGGAAATCAGAGCAGTTCCATTTTTTGATGATGCCTGTCATGAACCCCCTGCTCCCCGAGCTACATTTTGCCCCGTGTACTCGGTGCCTTTGGTTTTACTTGACATTGGGGATCTTTTTGGCATACATAAAGCAAAAGAATCCAGACTTCCATAGGATTTATTTTTCTTTATTGAGGCTACACTGAAAGGTATCTTTTTACCCAGCAATTAAAAGGTAGTCATCTGAAATCTTTGTCTGCTCTTGGTAAAACAAAGGCCACCCTCTCTGGAAATGCTTAGCCTCTTCCATGGACAAGATGCCCCAGCCGCTGAAGATCTGGAGGACTCGGAGCTGGTGGGAGTCCCTGGATGTTGATTTTCCTTGCCTTTTGATCACTGGGGTAGATGACATTAAAAGTTATACATTAAAGTAGTGTTAATGTTCAGAATGGAAACGTTATAGGGACGTTGAGTCTTTAATCAGCACCTTCTGATTCTGCTGGTGGCCATGCCTGCCTAGCCCCTTACCCTTGCCATCCTGTTACACGGACAATGCCCATCCTGAGAGTTCTTGCAGAAAACACGAGTTTTAAAAGAACCACATATTTTCAGAAGCCAGAATGGACAGATTCTATCCGTCAGGTGTGGATAGACTGAGAAACTCAGGAGTGATGATTCTGTGAATATGGATTATTACTTGCTTGGCTCGTGGAGAGGAGGGTGGTGTACAGAGAAGAAGTTGGTGTGATAGGGTACTTTTAAATGCAAGCAAACGGAAGACAAAAAATGCATGATTCAAAAGAGGTCGCTTGACCTCACTCCAGATATATAGCAAAATTAATGGTGTGTACTTACTGTATTTTATGTTTGGGTGGGGGAAATAGGCAGGAAAAATGTAATGACACAGGTAGCTTTTAGGGGCCTTTCAAGGGGACTTTGTGTGTGTCACTGGGTTAACAGTAAGCACTGGAGCTAGACTGTGTGGCTTCTTATTCGGACTCAGTCAGTATCTACTTGACCTGTGCCTTTGAACAGGTTCTGTAGAATTGCTGAGCCTGTTTTCTTATTTGTTAAAGTGTCTTTAACGGCAGTACCCATCTCATGGTGGTTTTGTGCACCGAACAAGGTGAATTTATTTATGAACAGCCTCCAGGTGTGTGCCGAGTACCATGGATTAGATGCCATGTTATTAGCGACCGTCGGTGTACGTGCCACATGAATTGTGCGTGAGCATGCGCATTTATTGGGAACTTCTCCAACATGTTTTAGAGGGATTTTGATTTATACAAACTGTGATGATCACTGTGGCGACACTGTCACCACCATCTGTGGGCAGATGGAAAAGTGTAGGCGCGCCTCTCTTTTGAAGTTACTGAGTCACAGGAAGGACCCTGTGGCACGTAACGTGGATTTCCTCCACTGAGGTTGGTGTAACCAGGCCATTGGCTTCCGTGAAGCAGTCATGAATGGGATGAGGTTCAAGGTTGCGAAGATGGGCTGTTGGCGAGCAGGTTCCGTTCCCACCGTGTGTTTCATCTTGCAGGCAGTGAGGCTTCTGTTTTGCTGGTACCTATTGCTCAAATCTGACTCACTTTGAAAGGAAACACCAAGAGAGTCTNTTAGGCCACTGATAGTATAAGACTGGAGTTCAAAGATGGTCCCAGTCCAGTGGATTGGGTTGTGAATAGGAGAATCATGTTAAGGTTGAGGATGCCATGACTTTGCCTTTGAGTTTCTGGTTAGAAATATGTGTTGAAGGTGGTGAGCCTTCTCTTGGGCTTTTGGAATAGGTATCCCTTTCATAGCTGAAGAGTCAGTTATGGGTGTTTTCCTTATTTCTGTTCTGAGTTACTTTGGAGATCCAAGATACTTTTCTGCCTCTAGATTTGGAAGGAAGATAGGTCCAAATGCATAAGGTTTCTTCTTGGCACTGTAAGACATTGGAGTTATTCACTGTGGACATCCTGAAGAATTAGAAATTTTTTTAAATACATATTTTTTTAATGTTTATTTCTGAGAGAGAGACCTCGTGACCAGGGGAGTGTCAGAGAGAGAGAGGGAGATACAGAATCTGAAGGAGGCTGCAGGCTCTGAGCTAGCTGTCAGCACAGAGCCCGGCATGGAGCTCGAACTCACGAATCGTAAGATCATGACCTGAGCCGAAGTCAGATCCTTAACCGATTGAGCCACCCAGGTGCCCGAAGAATTAGAATTTTAAAACTCTAGATGTTTGTTTCCTGTTAAGGAAACGCATTAGTAGTCCAGCCTAATGTTTAAAAAAATTTTTTTTAAATGTTTATTTTTGAGAGAGAGAGCGAGAGCGAGTGTGCGCGCATGAGAAGGGGGAGGGCCAGAGAGAGAGGGAGACACAGAGTCCGAGGCAGGCTTCGGGCTCTGAGCTGGCAGCGCGGGGCTCGAACTTACAAACCGCAAGATCATGACCTGAGCTGAAGTCGGACCTGCTCACGCCACCAAGCCACCCAGTTTCCCCAGCAGTCTAGTTTGTTAAAGATGACTTGCTATCATTGGCGAGATTGAAAGCAAAACAAGCAACAAATAGCCCAAGGTTCTGTTCCTCTTAATTTTTGGTTTAGATTTAGACGTCTCCACTGACCAGGGTGTTACAGATGGTTTTGTTGTTACAGCCTTGAAGACGGTTTTACCTAGCAGAGATGAGTGCTATTATAATTTTTAATTCCACAGCTATCTTGACTAAGATGTAGTCTCTACTTATAGGAAGTAAAGAAGGAGCAAAATTGCAGAACGGAATATTATGTGGAACCTTTAATAACCACAGAAAATAGTTGTGGAATTATACGTGTGTGTGTATGTAACATGTATGTAACACACACACACACACACGGAAATGGAGATGTGTCAAGCCTATCTGCTTTTCTTTCCTTCTTTCCGGTGTCATTTTCCTTTTGCCTGAAAGGACTTTAAATACTGGTCTGCTGGCGTTGGATGAATCTTCCAGCTTTTATATGTCTGAAGGTCTTTATGCCCTCCTTCTTTTAAAATGCATATATATTTGTAAGATTTGTAGGATTACTTCTGATTCTATGAAATTTACTTCATTTTATTCATTATTATTTTGTTAAAATTTATATATTTATTTTGATAGGGCAAGCCAGGAAGAGAGGGAGAATCTCAAGCAGGCTCCGCACCCCCCAGTGTAGAGCCTGAAGTGGGGCTCAAACTCACCGTGAGATCCATGACCTGAGCCGGAACCAAGAGTTGGATGCTCAACAGATTAAGCCAGCCAGGCACCTCAGAAATTTACTTTTATTTTTGAGAGAGAGAGAGAGGGAGAGCAAGAGAAGTGGAGCGTGAGCAGGGGAGGGGCAGAGAGAGAGAGAGAGGGAGGAAGAGAGGGAGACAGACCCAGAATCCAAAGCAGGCTCCATGCTCTGAGCTGTCAGCACAGAGCCTGCCGTGGGGTTCGAACTCATGACCCATGAGATCATGACCTGAAATCAGATGCTTAACCGACTGAGCCACCCAGGTGCCCCCATTACTTTAGGTAGTTTCTATCTATCATCTCTGCAGAAGTGTGTTTTGTTTTTGTTTTTCTTTTTTTTCTTTTTTTTTTTGTCTTTTTAACCTTAGATTATTTTTATCTCTACGAGTTCGATTTTGGTCTTTCTGAATAATCTTCAGCATCTTCAGTGGCCCCCCCTAATGTGGTTCGTCTGTACGTTCTTGAACTCCTGGACCACAGTTCCAGTAGTGGTTTTATTAGTACACTTGTCTGCTGATTCTATCACCTGTGGTGTGCAGGGGTCCGTTTCAGATTGACTGATGCTTCTCCCTAGTAGAGGTCACATTTCCCTGCTCTTTTGTTTGCCTGATGATTTCTTGTGGGACTTCGGCCTCGCACATTTTCCTGTGGGTCCTGGATAGGTTTGTATTTCTCGACTTGTTCTTGAGCATTGCCCTAAGATGTGATGAAGTTCATAGGAGGCCATTTGGTCCTTTTGGATCTTGACATTTCAGCTTTGTTCGATAGAGCCAGAGACGTGTTTTCTGTGGAGTTAAGTTCATCCCGCTGCTCAGGCACGACCCGGATGAGTACTTGGCTGCCTTGTGAACTCATGGCATTTGCTATTTTGGCTAGTAGGTACAGGCCATGTTGCCGGCCCTGTGTGGGATTCGGGGACTGTTACCTCTCATTTTTTCTCTAGGTACTTTGCGTTCAATAGTTTCCTCATTAGTGCCTGCTAGTACTCTGTGAATACTTGAGGAGGCTCTAGAGTTTTCTTTCCTTCTGGAAAGGCCCTCTCCTTTCCAGGACTCTGCCTTATAGATTCTCTTCCATACCTTGGCCTTTGCAAACCCTCAGCTCCTTTTCCTCAATTTTGATTTCCTCTAACCCCTGCTTGAATTTCCCCATCCGTGGGTGTGGCCTGGAAATGCTCTTGGGGCTGCGAGCTGGGCAGTCCTTACCTGGCGAGAATCACAGTGCTTTGCTTTGTGACGTCCATTGTCTTGTGTGGATTTTTAGTTTCTTTGAGGCAGGACGGAAGTCCGGTCCCTGTCATTCTGTTCCTTGAACATTGAACGAGAGGGAGAAGGGTACTCCCAGGAAACGTAACTACCCTGTTTGCACTTGATCTTAGTCATGGTCCTAACCTTTCCATTTACTTTTTGTTAGTCACTAAAAGAAGAAAAGAGTGAATTGCATAAGTAACTTCTGACGCAGAATAGGAGAATCTCAAAATAAAGAAGCAATTGACCTATAAATAGCAAGTCCCGTTCTGCAAGAGAGCGTGTGACTATTAGAAATACTTCAGACTCTGAAGTTCTAGAACCTTTGTTTCTAAAAGAGGAAAAACTGTTTAGTGAATAGAACATATTGTGCTTAATCAATCTTATCTTAATCCTAAGGAGACACCTGGAAGGTTTTATTATCCTTGTTTCATAGCTGAGTCAACACATTTTCAAAATACTTAACTGGTAACACCTTTACTATTTTTTTTCTTTTAATGTTTATTTTTGAGAGAGAGAGAGAGATGAGAGACAGAGAAGGAGCAAGGGAGGGCAGAGAGACACAGAATCCGAAACAGGCTCCAGGCTCTGAGCTGTCGCCAGAGCCCGATGCAGGGCTCGAACACATGAACCGTGAGATCATGACCTGAGCCGAAGTTGGATGCTCAACCGACTGAGCCCCCCAGGCACCCCAATGACACATTTCTTACAAGTAGCAAAGTCAGAATTGGACTCCAACACTTTGTATGTGTCTATAATGCCTGGAGTTTCCACTACACTACATCTTCTCCCTTCCGTTTGGACCATCAGATGTAGGTCTTAGTTTTTCATGTACCTCTGGGACAGACAGATGCCAGAAGGGAGGCACTCCTTTTGGTGCTTGGTGAACTGAACCATGGCCGTGTCGCACCCTCACTCAAGGAGCACCTTTGTGCAGTGCACACCCCGTGTGGCCCCTCAGATCTTAATAAATCTTTTCTTCTCTGCCCAGCGTTTGTATTCCTTCTTTAATGAACTAAAAATTCTTTCCCCCCCCCGCCTTGTAAACCAAGCAGTAAATAGAAGGGGAAAGCTTCAGCTTATCTTGAGTAAAACACATTTTTGCTTTTGTATCTTTCCAGTGTTAGAGGTGAGAGGTCGCGCCATTCATGCACCAGGGCACTGGGGAGAGGTCCATCCTGGATGTGAGAACATTCCAGACCTAGTTGCCTGTCCCTTGACGTGGCTGTTCCAGACAGACCTGTGATTAATATGTGGCTGTAGTGGCTTCTTCCCGTGACCCTCTGGTTGGATCCTCTTTGACTTGGCTTTTCAGTAGTTGGTCTGGAGTTGGTGGGCTTTGAGGGGCAAGAGTTAAAGTATTGGCCTACCTCGTGGTGTCTGCTTCACGGATGCAAGTTTGGGAGGGGAGTTTGTATCTGCGGCTCTTCATACTTTACCCGTGGTCTTCAGCGTTGTCCCAGATTAAAATGGTCACCGCCAAGAAGCTGAAGGTCAGATGTCTTCATGTCAAGTAGCGGAGCATTATCAGATCATTTCAGATGGTGTCAGAGTCCCAGTGGTCGAAGCACGCACGTGTTCTGTTTCCTGCAGGATAGCGCATGCCGCTCGCCCACGTTCACGGTTAGCCTCTTTCCCCGCAGCCGGAGCCCCGGGCTCCTGTTCGCATCTCTCAGATGATTTTCACAAAACTTCTCCCTCGCCCTCCCTAATGCACACGGGGCACCGGTTCTCTCTAGTAAAAAGAAACCCTCTCCCTCCTGTTGCCCGTGGTGAGATAGAGCCTGGCCCCGGCCCCATCTGCAAAACAAAGGGAGCTGCTGTAATAAACAGAACGTCTGGCTGGTTTTGTGCATGAAATTACTTACGGGGGGTTTATGGGATTCCCGTCTCCCCTGCCTATCTTAGAATTTTAACTGCTTGGCAGATCGTTACTTAGGTGGCTTGATCCAGGGGTTACAAAAGCATCTTCTGCGTCCTTCTCTCGCATTCCAGATGCATCTTGAGGCCACCCCGGCCTTCCTTCTCACACACACTGGGCCTCTCTGACTCCGTACATGAATAATGTCTAAAGGTACCAGGCAGCCCCCTTTACGGAGGCCCAGAGGTGCAGCCCAGTCCTGTCAAGGAAGACGGCGGAGGTCCAGGGGGATTTGGGGGGTGTGGGGTGGAGTCCAGTTGTCAGTTTTTAGGAAATCTACAAGATTCAAGCTGGGGTGGAGTTTGACACCGTAGAAGGAAGGGGATTTTGGGGGTGTGGGTTCGAGTTCTGTTCTCGGTTGTTAGGAGATCCAGAAGATTCAAGCTGGGGTGTAGTTTGACACTGTAGAAGGAAGACCTTGGAGCGAGGTGGCACGTAAAGTTCCCGGGTGACCGAGCGAACCCAGGCTGGTGTTTTGAGGGGACCTCGAAGGACTGTGCATGGGTGCAAGAGTTTGGTTTAAATGCAGGGTGGACTTGCAGCTTCCCTTTGGAGCGTTCCCGTCCCCCGACCTTCTACACTGCGTCTCTAGCTGAAGCAAAGGCACGCCGCTACCACCCAGCCAGGAGACCAGGGCTGAGCCGGGCCTTTGCAAGCTCGCGTTTCACCCTGGATCGGATGTCTGGGATGTGGGAGCTGGGGCACCAATGTCACTTGACTCCAGCTGGCTTCAGTCATCCTAAGGAATGGTAGGGAGGGGGTGAAATAAACTTAGAGGGCAGCGTGCCAGGGCTCTGGGCACCCATGCTGGCACTTTGGTGTCACGGTCCCTTCCCAGCTGCCCTGTCTTCCGCCACATCTCGGTACCTGTTTTCTTGAAGCACTTCCTGGCCATGGAGCACCTTTCCTAGTGAGTCCGTCTTCCTCGTGCCCTCCTCCTAGGCCATGTGGTGGGGACTCGGTGCTTAGCCTTCTGAGCCCACGTTTCTGGCTTCCCCTTTTGCCAGGCACCGGTTATTGGTGTGTCCTCAGAACCAGGACTCAGCGGGGGCGGGGTGTGTGTGTGTGTGTGGAGGGGTGTGTGGGGGGGTGGCACTCACAGCCACCTGGCCTCCAGGAAGAGAAAAGGGCCTCCGAGTGCAGCCTGCCCCCCCCCTCCCCCCATTCTGGGGGGGCAGCCTTCCAAGGCCTTGGTGTACAAGAGGTTTTTTTAAACTCTCAGGTCGTAGATCCCAGACGTGTTTAGACTATTTGTCTCCAGCCTGTAGATCTTAAGGCAGGTGACACCAGGGTGAGACGCTTGTCCCTGAACGATCCTCAGAGTTTGAGGATTTAAGGTGGAACAGGTTTTCCTGGCATAGTCTTACAGTGAGGCCATTGATTAGAAATTGGGGGAAAAGAAAACTTTAAGATTCTAGAATTGGAGAGTGGGTTTGAATTTGTTTTTCCTCTTAGCTCTCCATGGGAGAGTCATCCCCCCACTCCCTGGCCCCCTGTGCAGGGTGGCCACAATGAACACTTAACACTTACACACTTGCACTTACATATTCGCAGCGTGCTCATGTAAATCCGTGTGCATTTCAGTACTGGCCACTGCTCTAAATCCTTCACATGGGACAGGCCCATTTAATTCCCTCACAAACCCCGTAGAATAGGCCTTTTATTATCACCCCATTCTACTGACGGGAAAACTGAGGCACAGCATTCACTGTGCACAAGAGATAAAGAGCTCCTGGCACATCGTCAGGACAGGACTCAAGTCATGGTTTCTGCCCACCTTGCGTAAATCCATGAAGAGCCACCATGGAGTGCTGCCAGTGGAGAGAGACAGGAAGGTTGTGTTTTGTTGTTGTTTTGAATTAAAAAAATTTGTTTTCAATGTTATTTTTGAGAGAGAGAGAGACCGAGTGCAAGTGGGGGAGGGTCAGAGAGAGAGAGGGGACACAGAACCTGAAGCAGCTTCAGGCTCCGAGCTGTCAGCACAGAGCAGAGCCTGGTGTGGGGCTTGAACCCACAAACCGTGAGATCATGACCTGGGCTTAACCGACTGAGCTACCCACGCGCCCTGAAGGGTTGTGCTTTCAAAAGTGTTTGGAGTAGCCTGAGAATTCTGCAGTCTGGGCAAAGTGATCGTTTTTAATTCTCAAGAGGAGTGTGACCCTTGCGGAAGGCATGTCCGAGGGAACCGATTCATAATTCATAATTCGAGTTGTTTGCCAGGTCCTGGGATGGAGCCCCCCCCCGCCAAAGAATAAATAAAGATTCGTGAAGTCTGATCCTGCGGTACAAGGAGACCTCCAGTCCGGGCAGAAGAAACCGAAGACGTGCCATCCGTGGACCCAGACTGAAGGGCGGGTCAGGGTTTTCTAGGGCCATTGGGGCATCGGTAAGGTGACCTGGGCACACAGTGTGCTTCCTTCCCACTGAGAGTAAAGGGGGACGAGACGCTTGCTGCGTTTTAAGGTCCCAGGCTACATCTGCTCTTGTGACTTCCTGACAGAATGTTGGGAACCGGTGCTGGAGTCTCAGCCAAAATAATGCAGAGAGAGAGAGAGAGAGAGACAGACAGACAGGCCCAGGGCCCAGGGCTGCACTGACCAGCCTGTGGTAGAGCTGAAGGAGTAACCTCGGGTGTTGGGCTGCTAGCCCTGACCCCCACCCCCACCCTCACCCCAGCTTCTGCATTGTCCTTGGGTGGGACTGGGCCTTGACTCGGGGCTCTGCTCTGCAGCAGGCTGCTTCTGGAAGGGCTTTGTGCTCAGCAGTTTCTCCGACCTCACCGGAGGCCTGGGAGGAGGCAGGGTTTATTTACCTAACTTCTCTTTACCAGTACGACGGGCTCCAGAGCCGAGGGTTAGCAAGCGTACTTGGAAAGGCACGTGTGGCTGGTTGTGCGAGCGGTGCAAGGGTCTCAGGCCCCAGCCCGCTACTTCTGTCTCGTCGAAGCCTTAGAGCTGACAGGGTACTCTTGTGGTTGATCCCAGAAGTCCCCTTGGAGGGAGAGCAGGGCACCTCCCGCACGCCCTCGGCACACTGACCGCGGGCTTAGAGAGGCCGTGCTGTGGGCTGGGAGCCAAGCAGTCCCCCACAGCCCCGACGCTCCTTAGAGGAAAGAACCTATCTCAGCCCTAGATCGGAGCCTCTAAGCCTTGGTCCCCGAGTCCGTCTCACCCAGGATGTCCTTCCAGGCTCTGAATCTATTTGTTGGATGACAGCATTAGCCTTCTTTGATTATACAGGTGGAGACGGACGAACTTCCTGTCTTCACCTTTGTTAAGTAAAAGATAAACCCCAATCTGGATTTTTATTTAATTTTTTTAAATACCAGGGGAAAAGTTGACTTGGACATGAGGTCCAGGGCTAATTAAAAGGGGTGCAGGTGGGGAGGGGAACGATCTCTGTCCTTTTCTGGTTTTGATCAGCAGGCTTTCAGCATAAGCTTCCATTGGCTCCGGCCTGTCTTGAGTTTTACAGTTGGTGTGGAATTTCCATTTTTGTGTGTGAAAGCACCACCTATCTGGCCTGGGTAATTAGGGGCGAGGTAGTGCTTACACACATGGGGCCTCACAGTACCTGGGAGTCTAAAGCAGTTAGAAGATCCATCTTTCCATCCTTGTGCGGCTTTAAGTTTACCATTCATGCTGATTTTTCTGGAATTGTGTATGAAGCTTTTCCTTGGTGAAACTGGGCTCCTTTTTCCTTGTTATTTTTTTCCTGCTAAACGTAGGATTCTGTCTAGAGAAGTCTTTGTAGATCCTCGGTTCTCCTGCATAAATGCCCGCCACCATGCTAACGGGCCGGCGCACCTGGGCCTTCCGCCTGAAGGGAGAAACCGGAAGCGTGGGGTGTGCCCCCAGCAGGTGTGTTGTGCGCAGGGTCCCACGTTGGCCAAATACCTCTGATTTAGTTGGTCGGCATTCATCGCCGATGACAAATCTTTTAGGCACTGGTGGGAATGGGCAGCTGTCCCCCGAAATTTGCTTGAGGTTCCTGGTAAGCACGCAAGCTTCTGGCCACGTTTATTTAAGGAAGATGGTTTGTGAACTTCGCCCGAGGCGGTTTCATTCCCACCGTGGCCATTTCCGTGGCTACCTCGGAGATCTGACTGCAGGGGTATCCCTTCACCTCCCATGCAAATTACGCTCTAGCATGCTTGCGGTTGCCACGGAAACTGGGTACCGGTTTCCTGCCTTCTCCCCAGATCCTGGCTTCTCTTAGTCTCTTAAATATGAACGCCTGTGCCACGTGCTTCTGCCCTCTCTACCTTCCGCGCCTGCCCCCCACCCCCTCCTCCCCGCACAGGACAAGTGTAAACCTGTCCCTGATCATTTCAGCAGTATCTGACCGTCTTGGAAATATCTTATCAAGTTTTCCTTGATGAAATCGAGAGGGAGGGAAATAGACACTGGCTCCAGACGCAAGGCGCTCGCTGCGGCTTTGTGAGGTTCGGAGGCACCTTGTCTGTGAAGGGGGTGACAGCTGCTACTGTCAATTGTGGTTCACATGTGCCTGGGTTGTTAGACGTGGCTTTTTATGCAGAACGTTCCTTGATGTCAGTACCCACCCTGGCTGCCTAGCAGCTCCATTAAGAGCAGTGTACATTGTTGCTGCCTTTTGGATGGGAAGAGCGTGTTCTTGCCTTGAGCACCTAGCTTGTCTGCTCCCTCCCTTGTTTTCTCCCTCTCTCTCTGTCTCTCCCTCTCACCCTTCCTCTCTCCCTCCCTCCCTGTCATTTCTAGAGCTGGACCCAAGGGTAGGGGCTTGGCTGGAAGGATTCTCAAGTACAGGCTAAGCAGGCAAGGCAGCGGAGAATGACTTGTTAGGGGAGAGATTTGGGTTTGCTCCTGCTATTAGAAAGGTAAAGAAATCCTAATCAGAAGTAGTGCCCGCCCCTCGCCACCCCCGCCAAGGTAAATACCAGGCAAGATTATTTTCTTTTGCTTTGGATTCAGTTGCTCTGGTTTGCACAAGATAGAATCTTTTAAAGAGCGTAATCCTCATAAAATTTCTTGATAGATCTGTCTCATTAACTTGAAGCCTGTTCTGGAGAAGGGGTGTAGAGTCTGGGTCGTCAGGGTGGGGAAGGAATGGGGTGATCTCCCCATCTAGTCCTGCTCACTGGTCCTTCAAGCTTTTTTAAAATTTATTTATTCTCCTTCAAGCTTTTAAAAGGCTGCCAGCCTCAGCTCCCTCAGATGGGATCCACCCTATTTATCTTTGTATCCCCAGCAACTCACAGGGTGTCTGATACGCAGTAAATATTTGTAGGATTTTTTTGTGAATGTAAACCAGTTCTACCAGTAAGCAGCCAAATAAAGTGTAAGGAAAGGAAGTCCTCTGGGAGGATTTGAGAAACATATTTTCCTGTTTAGAATCTTCTAGATCTTTCACATCCACTTTATCCTACTGGAAGGTAGGTGCCTGTGTATGTCTGTGCATTGTGTGTTTTTGAAGTATCACCCATAGTTCTTTGTTTTGCTTTAAAGGTTTAGAAACGAAAAGACTCCTAGGGTGCGGCCCCCTCCCCCCTTCCCCTCCACTCTTCCATTCCTTCATCCTTCTTCCCTCTCTTTGGTTCTATAAATACTCCCTGGGACCAAAAATGGGATTAGGATATAAAGAAGTGCCTGTTTCTAGCTTTGCAGCAGATTCAGGGGACCTCAAACTAGTGCAGTATAAAGTCACTGAATTTCTACTTGGCGGCGTTAATCCGTGATGCCGAGAGAAGGGAAAAATTTCTTCTTGCCCAAAAGCCCTGCTGTATCAGTTTAAGGTAGAGTATACGGTTTTCTGGTCTCTTTAAAATTTTCAAATCTTGAACCTGATTATCTGATTCTGTGATGAGGATTATTCTCCGATAATAANCCATTATGTAGAATTAACATTAATATTCCTGTTGTCTATCGCACATAAATGGAAAGAATGAAGACGTTCAAAAGGAAAGCAAAAGCCAGGTCTTACTAAACTGAGTCTTTCTACTGGTGTTCATACGTGGTTTCAGACCTATTTCGAAATGAACAGAGGCCGGAGATGTGACTTCTTTTGTGTGAAGTACTACTATTCTATTGAGTATATAAGCGTATAATAGGCCAGGTGCTTTACTGAATCAAGTAAATTGTTCTCCGAAAGTATAATTAAAAAAAAAAAAAGACACAAAGCATGCATTGGCCTGGATGTAGTAGGCTATAAATCCATGTCGTGGTTATTGGTGGCGATCCTGAGGGAAGGCCGCTGTCAGTGCCCCTAGTGGGCCAATCCCTCCAGACCAGAGCCCGTCTCTGCCCCTTGCAGAGTTTGAGGGGGAGACCCCATGAGGATGCCTTTGGGTCACCATGAGCATGATTCAGCANCGGACGCTTAACCATTAAGACTGAGCCACCCAGGCGCCCCTCTTGGAGTTTTTAAATATATATTGTTTTCCTCAGCCATTCTTTCTCTGCAACACACGTTACAAATTTGTTCAGCCTGTTCTGCCCCAGGGAAGTATGTTTGGCTGGCAGTGACCACCTGCAGATGGTTGGTACATTGCAGGGCCGTAATCTGCACGTTGTTGTGGCCGGGGCCATTTTGGAACTTGTGGCCTTTCTGGAGCTTGTGGTTCCTCCCCTTTGCGGGGATTTGAGTCGCTGTTGCCAGGATTTCTCTCTAGATTCTCCTTTCCCATGCCTCCTACACTCCAGGCGCCTGGTGTGAGGCTGGGGTAAATCCAGATCTACTGGATCATTGGGGAGGGAGATCACCTGGTCTGAAGACGAGACATCTAAGGCTAGGAGAGGACTTGGGACTGTGAGAACATCTTCCTTCTAGTGTTTGAAATGTGTATTGATCTTTTCCGTACAGCTAGCCCGTGTGTGCTGCTGGATGATGCCTTTGGACTGAGAGTTTTGGGGTGTTGGAAGCTAGAGGGGAGGGGGCCGCAGGTATGGCTTTCCCTTTCTGCTGGGACCCTACCTGCTTGTTGAGAGGACTGGGAGAGGGGAAGCTGGGAGCCAGAGGCTGGGCGGGACCACTTTTTGTGTTGTTCCATCTACTACCACCACTGCCTTGGGTGTAAACACGTTTGCATGTTGTTGTTCAGATTTTTATGGCTTACGCCTCAGATGAGCAGGACAGACTTTTCTGTTTGAAGATCGACATCTGCCCTCTCCAGCCCTCGGTCACCAAGGCTCATCTGGTACCCGTCTCCTACATTTGCCCAGACAGGCACTTTGAACTTGACACTTGAAGAACATTTTTTAGCATTCCAAGAAAGATTTAAGACTATAAACAGAGTTTTCTCTTTCAAAGAAGCAACTTACGAGATGAATAGACTTCACAGACGTCAGTTTGGATTGTGACACCGTGGATTTTTCCAGAGGGTGGATAGATCTCCAGTGTTGAACTCTTCACGTAGAAACATTGAAAGTGCTTTAGTTGAAATGCCCGTCAACCGGTAGCTGCCAAGGGTGTGCCAGTGGGCTCAGACCCACGTCTCTTACTGAATAAAACCAGTAAGGAGGCTGTTCCTTCCCAGGTGGCTTGGCGAGGTAAGCCGGGTGGCCCTGCTAGGCTGGGCCTGTATAGTTTTGTGAAGCAGACCTGGGCCTCTAGTACGTATGGCACTAATGCGGCCCCCTGTAGGGTACTTCTTTTGGAAGTCGAACTTCATTCAAAAGCAGGAGGGCAAATCCAGAATGCAAGTCCCTTTGGATTGAGTCTGCTCACGTGAACTTAAAATGGAAAGTAGATCTCTGACAGTGCCTCACCCGTTAAACTAGTCTTAGTCCAGCACTAGGGACGGAATGCCCTTAGCATGCGGTACAGTACAGAGAGCTTCGGAATAAGGTAGATTTTGCCTTCACAGCCGTGCTCTTCAAAGCTGCTTCAAGTCTGAGTCTCCATCCCATTGGTGGATAAATACATGGCAACCGCGATCCCTTACAGAGGCGGCCCTGAGTCCGTGGTTCTCAGCCTCGGCACACACACGAGAACCACCTGGTAGGGCTTGCAGCTTCCTGGGTCCCACCCCAGAGTTTCTGATTTAGTAGGTCTCGGGTGAGGCCTGAGAATTCACATTTCTGCTAAGTTTCCAAGTGATTCTGATACTGTGGTTGGAGGGCCGCACTTTGGTAACCGCTGCTCTATCATTTAAAGCAGCTGCCATATTACCGTCTGCCAGTAAATCTACAGCTCCGTTCTATATATAGCCGCTATGTAAATAGACAGTATCCCTGTGGTTCAGAATTCTTGGGGCCCAGGGGCGCCTGGGTGGCTCAGTTTGTTAAGTGTCCAGCCCTGGATTTCGACTCAGGTCATGATCTCAGTTTGTGAGTTCAAGCCCCATGTCTGGCTCTGTGCTAACAGTGTAGAGCCTGATTGGGATTCCCTCCCTCCCTCCCTCCCTCCCTTCCTCCCTTCCTTTCTGTCTCACTGTCTCACTCTCTCCCTCCTTCCCTCCCCTGACTGTGCTTGTTCTCTTTCAAAATAAATAAACTTAAAGGCTTTTAAAAAAAAGCAAAAGAATTTTGGGGGCCAGTTAAAATTTCTCTGTCAAGTGGTTATAGCTTTGCCGCTGAAATGCGTGATCTCTTTGGAATATTCTCTGATTTCTGCTTGATAGTTGCTGTGACTCCCTTAGGGAAGGCTTGAAACAAATTCATTTGGTTTCCCTCCCCTTTGCCCCTTTCGGTGTGTGCTCTGTGATTATTTTGTTTTCTGTTTTGGGTTCTTACAAACCTTTCTCAGACCAGTGAGTGAAATGTGTGAATTTCATACCAGAATCAACGGTTTCTGCCTTCCTCCTTCCTAGATGCTGAGTGTTTTAGGCCTTAGTAGATCTTCTGGTGCCTGCTGGAGACCAGGCCTTTTGAGACCTATTTCTTTATATGTCCCCAATGTTTCCTTCCTGCTCGTTTGTCGGCCTTGTGCAGAAACACAAGAGTAATCATGTCTTTCCTTCCCTTGCGGTTTATTTGAAAGTATTTATAGACCAGTCACTGGCTGCGGGCCGCTGCTCCCCACCCCCCATCTCCTTTCTCTGGTGTAATTTCACTTTAGACAGTTGATTCTATGCTTTGAGCCCGACCTAAGGACCTGCCATCTGAGGGAAAGGGCTTTGTCTCCTCAAAGCAGACAATGTTATTTAGTCTTAGGTTACCTTTGCAAGGGAGTGAGTCGGGCTTGACCTTCCTTCCTAGAAGATGATTCCTGGCTCACTGTAGGTCCCAGTAGGCGATGCTCGCTTTGGACAGGTAGACGGCTCACAGCCACACCCACCCCATCCGAACAGTACAGGCCTGGGATGTTTTCCACTATTTCTGGGCTGTCGGCATCATCTGTGCAAGTTATCTCTTTGCTTTATGTGTAGGATTCATCATGGATGGCACCCGGGCTCACAGTCAGTCAGCGCCGGATCCATCACATCCCTGGTTTTAGGATTCTTCCAGGCCTAAGAGTTTTTCCCACAATCCTTCGGGGTGTGTATGTATTGTGCGTGTGTGTGTTGGGGGGGTGGGTAGAGGTGGAATGGAGGTGAGAATATGTACAGATGTATGTACCAGTTAACCGCTCTTCTTCCCTAACTTCACGCAGTTTACCTTGCACCAGATTTAATTTAATTTGTGCCCAGCGGGGGAATCTATCCGTAAAACACACACCTCCGTAAGGCTGTCTACCCCTCTATGTGCCTAACCGCTTCGCTGTTTTACCAGTCAAGTAGTGTTTAGACCAAGAGAGGGAGAGACGACACTCAATAACACCGTAGCTGTCCCTTGCTGCATGTCCCTGGGTGCATAGAATTCATGCTTCCAGTCTTGTTTGCTGCGAAGGGCAATTCCATCTACTGATCATCATTTTCTTAGTGGCTTATCTTTTAAAAAGGAATTTATTGTGTTTTTAGCCTGTGGGGTTTTTAAAGGGGTGTTAGTATCTCACAGAGAGTGTTGCACAGAGATTGGAGGTACCGGGGGAGGAAGGCTTGCATAAAATTCTTACTGGGGCAAATAGGGTCAGCTGTCATCTATGTTTATTTGAACCCCTGTCTGGAGTGGATGGGAGTGTGTCGGTTCACCATTGGCTTGGCGAGAGTTGCTATTCTCACCCGGCAGGGGGGTGGGGGTGGGGGGGTGTCCATGACAGGAAAGGAACCCGTTCATTTATCTGAGGACTCAGAATTCCATTATGTGGATTCCATGGACTGTTAATCACAGGATTTTGATAGAATGTCATTGTGTATCCTGTAGTGGTAGTCAGCAGTAGATTGACGCTGTTGAGGCCACCAAATATCTTTCTTGAGCCATTGTTTTCCTCGTGTCTGGCAGAGGTGGGGAGGGCTGAGAAGATGCTCAACAATAGAATAGGAACTTTCAACTTTCTGTCCAGGATCTAGAGCCCTCCTGTGCTGGGACATTTCTTTGAACTCTTGTGGTTGGTCTTAATTCATGAAATTTTTACTCACCATAAATCTGGGTTTGCTTTTAATAGAAAATGCTCTCAGGGCGTGCTTCTAGGTGCCTCCGTCGGTTAGGCATCTGACTTCAGCTCAGGTCATGATCTCACGGTGTGTGAATTGAAGCCCCAAGTTGGGCTTTGTGCTGACAGCTCAGAGCCTGGAGCCTGCTTCCGATTCTGTGTGTGTCTCTCTCTCTGCCTCTCCCCCGCTTACATTCTGTCTCTCAAAAATAAACAAACAAACATTAGGAGGAAAAACACTTTTAGTTATCACCAAGTGGAATCTTTATTTCTAGCTAGCATTAGATTTCCTGGGTGGCTGGTTACATGAGAGGGTGTGAAGTGTCTCCCCCAGAGTTTTAGCCTTATTGATGTGTAATGGACATACACCATCATAAAAAGTTTGGCGTGTACGACCGGGTGATTTGGTGTACATACATAGGGTGAAGTGATTGCTATAATAAGGTCATTTAACACACTCATCACCTCAAGTAAGTTACCTGTGTGGTGGGGGTGGGGAAAATGGTTTTAAGATTTAAACTCCGCACCTTTTAAGTAAAGAATACAGTGTTAACTGACTCTAGTCCTCGGGCTCTCGGGCTCTCCCCCACTTTCCCCCACCACCAGGCAGTCACTGGTCTTTGGTTCTAGGAGTTGCGGGTTTTTTTTTTTTTAACATTTATTTATTTTTGAGAGACAGAGTAAGGCAGAGTGTGAGCGGGGGAGGGGCAGAGAGAGAAGGAGACACAGAATCCAAAACAGGCTCCAGGCTCTGAGCAAGCATTCAGCACAGAGCCCGATGTGGGGCTTGGAAGCCTGAACTGTGAGCCAAAGTTGGACACTCAAACCGACTGAGCCACTCAGGCGCCCCAGTTTTGGTTTTCTTAAATTCCACATATAAGTGAGCTCCCTCTTTCTGACTCCCCTCACTTAGCATAACACCCCCAAGGACCATCCATGTCCTTCCTGGCTGGATTTCTTCCTTTTTTATGGCTGAAGAATACCCCACTCTGTATCTTGTGTGCCACATTTCTTCTGTATTTGAGATCGTGCGTGAGCGAGGCAGAGGGAGAGAGAATCCTAAGCAAGCTCCACGCTCAGCGACACTGGGATCCCGACCCCAGCAGAAATCAGGTCAGACGCTCGACAGACTGACCCACCCAGGCGCCCCGACCGTGTTTTGGTCCGTTCATCTGTGGACTCTTAGGTTGTTTCCAGGGCTTGGCGGTCATTGTCAATCATGCTGCAACAAACGTGGGGTTTCAGATGTGCCTTTGAGACCATGAGTTCCCTTCCTTCGGCTGCACGGCTGAGGTGGGATTGCTGGATTGTATGTTCTCATTTTAACGTCTGGAGGACCTCCTGTGTTCCACAGCGGCCACACCAGTTTGTCCCCACGGCCAGGACACAGGGCTCTCTGCTCCACGGCTCAGCCGATTGCTTTCCCGTCTGGTGTTTATATTCTGTGTGTTCACATTTGCTTAAAATGAGTGCAGTTCACAGGCGAGGGGGACTCTCGTGGCCTTTCCCTGGACAGCCTCCGAGTCCCCATCTGCTGTGTGGTGCTTCCCTCCCCAGGCCTGGCTGGAGGGGTGGGGGCTGCGAAGCTCTAAGTGCACCCTGCCCAGCCAGGGCCACTCCAGGCCCCTGGGAGCCACACCCCTCTTCTCCAGCCTCCTGGCTTTATGGCTTTACTGTTCAGCTAATCCGCATGGAAGCCCAGGGGTGTGAGATTGTCTTTGTCTGTTGTTTGCTCCCAGAAGAGGAGGTCAGGAAGGAAGGAATAAATTTTACCTTTCTTCCTGGAAAGTTCTTTTGTGGCGAGTGATTGCATTCCCAAACCTAGTTCTGTCTCTGAGGGGAGCTGTTCTAGGAAGCTGGCCAGGAGTGGCAAGATGCCCTATACTCCCTAGTGTAGCCTAGGTCACGGCCCCTTGTGGGTGGTTGAGACCCCATTTCCCAAAACCGAAGGCTCCATGTTCAGACCTGGAAGGTAGTGTCTCCTTTATTTGTCCATTTGTTGCTGTCCAGCTCAGGCATAACATGGAGTCTCTTTTTGCCTTGGTTTCGTTTTCAGACAGAAGAGAGACACACACCCGCGCGCGCGCGCTCACACGTGCTTATGTTGTATAATTAGTGCCTAGTTACCGGGATTGCCCTTTTCTTCTTCTTTCTCGAAGTGGAAGCCGGATGAAGAGAGCATGGATATTCTGAGCTTTCTGAGTGTGGTTTTCCTGCTCAGTCATTGCCTTACTCTCCTGTGAAACACATTTGCAATTTCATTGCTTATTGATTTTTGTCACAGAGTAGTGTTTCATCTTGTGATTTCTAGCTCAAGTTTGTTGGGGTCTTGATAATCCTAGAGCTGAGAGACCATGGCGTTCGAGAACAAGAACTTCTTGTTCTAACTTGCCCAGTGGCACGGGCAGCCCCCGTGAGTGCATCCTGTTACCACTTGCAGTACTCATTTGGATAACATTTTCTGCTTTTACTTTTTTTTTTTAAGTTTATTTTCAGAGAGTGAACGAAAGAGACCGCGAGGGAGCAGGGGAGGGGCAGAGAGAGGGAGACACAGAATCTGAAGCAGGTTCCAGGCTCCGAGCTGTCAGCGCAGAGCCTGATGTGGGGCTCAAACTCACAAGCTGTGAGATCATAACCTGAACTGAAGTCAGATGCTCAATCAACTAAGGCACCCAGGTGCCCCTCTACTTTTATTTTTTTATTATTATTATTTTTTAAGTTTATTTTCAGAGAGAGAGAGAGAGCAGGAGTCGGGGAGGGCCAGAGAGAGAAAGAATCCCAAGCAGGCCTCACACTACCAGCCCATAGCCTGATGCGGGGTTCAGACCCAGGAACCGTGAGATCGTGACCTAAGCCAAAACGAAGACATGGGCGCTTAAGTGTCTGAGCGCCCACGAGCCCCTTTTTTCTGCTTTTATAAAATGGCTTGACAAGAGAAAGAAGATCCTTTATTTTGAAAAAACAAAACCTGTGACCTGCATCTCTAATGAAATGTCCATTTCGGAAAGGGCTAGATGGAATCTCTGATACGTGGAATTGTATCAGACAGGAGAGCCCAGACAGGCAAGCTTGGAAGGGAGCGGTGGGAAGAATCAGCTGGGGAGGTGAATTCCTACCGTTCTGTCCTTCCGGGTGTGGGTTTCCCTGCTCTCGGAGGGTGTTTCCGATGGGTGGGGGGAGAGGGCAGGCAGCCTTGAGTGTCCAGCTGGAAGTGTGCTCCAACCAGTCTCATTTACAAACTGCTCGAGGCGAGGCGGAGCCCCGGCGACCTCTCCCAGGACCGCCGTGCGGCCTGGAGTGGGGTGTTTGGCAGCCTGTTGACGCAGTGAAAGATGGATGCCTCTTTGATCAAAGGGAGACCATTAGGACATGTTTAGGCTGGTGGGATTGAAGAGACTCATTATAAAGTGAGTGGTTATGCCGCGCGCCTC
>NW_027530974.1:13599882-13607227 GCF_008692635.1 Crocuta crocuta
CCCTCCCAGGCTTCAGTGGCTGCCACCCACATCTTTATGAACCGGATTCTGATTTGCCTGGTTTGCTGGCATAGCGTTTGCAGAACCCAGCTGTGAGGAAGCGTGTACGTAGCTTCTTTGAGCCAATCAGTGGATGGCCGGGGAGAGAAGGATGTCGTTTATTTCCAGGATTCCAAGCAGACACCAGTGTTGCTGAACGCTTGGGACCATGTGACCATTTTCTCCCCACCCCGCCCCACCTCCTGCTGCCCCCTTGGGCCCTTCTTTGCCTTTAGAGGGGGACTTGCCTTGTGTGGGGGGGGGGGCGCCGCATGGCTAGAAAGAACCATGAGGAAAGTTCCCTGGACAGAGTGCTTCGCCCACTCAACTGACGTTTCTGGTTTTGGCTGGGCAATGGGATGGGAGAGAGTGGGGCCGAGGGCAGAAAGGTGCCCCTAGGACCCATCACAGAAATGACTCTGCGCGGAAGCTGGGTTTGAGACCGTGGGTTAAAGACACACGATTTGGGGGCGCCTGGGTGGCTTAGTCGGTTAAGCGTCCGACTTTCGCTTAGGTCATGATCTCGCGGTTCGTGGGTTCGAGCCCCGCGTTCGAGCCCCGCGTCGGGCTCTGTGCTGACTGCCAGCTCAGAGCCTGGAGGCTGTTTCAGTCTGTGACTCCCTCTCTCTCTGACCCTCCCCTGCTCACGCTGTCTCTCTCTCTCTCTCTCTCTCTCTCCTAGAAATAAATAAAAACCTTAAAAAAATTAAAAAAAAAATAAAGACACACGATTTAGAGGTTGGTCACTTTTTATTTATTTGTTTTTTAAGTTTATTTATTTTTATTGGGGGGTGGGGGGGCAGACAGGGAGAGACAGAATCTCAGGCAGGCTCCATGCTATCAGCGCAGAGCCCCGTGCGGGGCTCGAGCTCCCTCACCGAGGAGTCCTGACGTGAGCCTAAATCAAGAGTCAGACCCTTAACTGACTGAGCCACCCAGGCGCCCTGGAGGTTGGTCCCCTTTAATCTTCTGGCTCATCAACACTGTTGATCGTTGCCCTTGTTGAGGTTTGCTTCAGTGGCTAAATCTCTACCCTTCTCCCCCGTTTATTACCCCCTTCCATGGTTTTCTCGTTTTATTCGGATCATGTAGAGCTTCTGGAGTCTCTCCCAGTTCTTCCTCTCTTTTCTCTGCTACGCTTGTCCTGCGCCGCGGGGAAAACCGGCGGAAGCAGGCCGCACCGACCGGCATAGGAACAGTTCTGTGGCTGTGGCCTCCTTTGGTAGGCAGTGGGCCTCGTGGCTTCATGGCGTCCTGTTTGTGGGCCAGGAAAAGGGACTCAAGCAGTCAGGATTAATAAGAAGGGCCTAATTGAACAGGAAGTCTTTGAGCCCTTCCGAGTTGTGTGGTGCAGGCAGCTTGGGTATTTATCTGGAGTCTTCTACAAGAAGTCAGACTTGGCCTCTGCTTCCTGGAACCATTTTAAGAGGGGGTCGGAAATGGTCAGGGGGTTTCGATGCTCAGAGGGAAGCTGACTAGCGCGCCAGCCACCGCGTAGGCTTGTTTGGATCCCTGCATACTTCCAGTCTCTCTCCGTGGGGAGTTTCTGCCACGGCCTTTGCTCTGATCCTGTAACCAGTCGACCGAGCTAGTTTTGTTAAGTACCCCAGCAAGTATAAATAGGAGATCTCCGGAAAGGAGCGATAAATCCCTCCTCTCTGGGACAGCAGGGTTTTGTTGGTTAAATGGCTGTAAGGCAGATAATTGTATTTGACAGACTCCCCTCCTCTCTTGGAGAAACTTCCATTTTGGGATGGAAGCGAGGTCTAGTGGGGCAACTTTCTCACCAGACCCTTCTGAGGGTTCGCCTCAGCCGCCCACAGGAAGGGTGGGCGGGCGTGTCCTGCAGGTGTTCACTGTCTGCTTGTCACCTGCTGCCATCCGCAGATGTGACCTCTATCCACGTAGTGCATTCGTGGCATCAGGTAAAGGCCCGGGGGCTCACACCTGCAAAACCAGCCTGGGCCTGCCAGGTGGCCGAGGAGGAGGAACTAGGAGAGCGTACTTCACCGTAGTCCTAGGTGGTTATTGACAATGTCATGGGAACGAATGTTGTGACCAGGAAGATCTGATGAGGGTACCTCCCCCTTCTTCCTTCCTCTTTATTCTTCTGGCTTAAGAAGTCACTTGATTTGGTTTGATTCAGCATCGCCATTTGGAAAGAGGTTTGTTTCCCGGCCTCACAAATGGTTCCTCTTTGTGCAGCCTTGCATATGGGGAGGGATTCAACATGGCTTGGAGGATATTCCTTTTATGCCTCGTTAGGTAAGACGGTGATTTCCATGTCTTTGACTCCCTTTTGCCTTCCTTGTGTTTCCGTTTTTGTTTTTTAAATTTTCTTAATTTGTTAAAATTTCAGTACAGTTAACTTAGTGTTTAAATTAGTTTCAGGTGGGGGCACCTAGGTGGCTCAGTCGGTTAAGCATCTGACTTTGGCTCAGGTCATGATATCAGGGTTCGTGAGTTCGAGCACCATGTCGGGCTCTGTGCTGACAGCTCGGAGCCTGGAGCCTGCTTCAGATTCTGTGTCTCCCTCTCTTTCTCTCTCTGCCCCTCCCCGGCTTGCACTCTGTCTCTCTCTCAAAAATAAACACACATTAAAATGAAATAGTTTCAGGCATACAATACAATGATTCAACATTTCTGTACATCACCCAGTGCTTACTACGGACAAGTGCCCTCCTTAATTCCCATCACCTATTTCACTCATTCTGCAGGCTGGCGCCCCCCCGTGACCTTCAGTTTGTTCTCTGTTGTTTAGAGTCTGTCTCTTGGTTTGACTTTGTTTCTTAAATTCCACATATGAATGAAATCCTGTGGCATTTGTCTTTCTGTGACTTAATTCACTTGGCATTCTACTCTCTGGCTCCATCTATGTTCCTAGTGGATGCATGGCAAGATTTCATTTTTTTTTTTTTTTTTTTTTTTTTTTTTTATAGCTGCATAATACTCCATTGTGTATAGGTACACCATATCTTTATCCGTTCATCTATTTTTAGAAATTTTTTTTTTAATGTTTATTGAGACAGAGAGAAACACAGCATGAGTGGGGGAGGAGCAGAGAGACAGACAGATGGAATCTGAAGCAGGCTCCAGGCTCTGAGTTGTCAGCACAGAGCCCGATGTGGATCATGACCTGAGCCGAAGTCGGACACTCAACCGACTGAGCCACCCAGGCGCCCCTCCATTCATCTATTGATGGTGTTTTGCCTTTAGATTGGCACAGTTTCCTTGTTTTTCACGTACATTTCCGTGCCACTGATGTGTGTCTCCTGGACCCATCACGGTTGTCCCCAGCAGCGCCACGGAGCCTGAAGCGTGTCCCAGAGCCTGGGATGCCACGTGAGCCCCTGTTTCCCAGTGTAAGAACTGAGTGCCATTGCTCCGGAGTCACAAAGCACAAACGACACAGAGGACAATATTTGCTGTTCTTACGTCTGCTGGCAGATTCTTTAATCGTGGTCACGGTTCCTCATCTTAGGCAATTGTCATAAAAGCCTAGACCTCTTATAAATGTTGAAGAAGAGAGAGTGTATGAATTGTAGTGAATCGTTTTATTACAGAACAGACTTCACTCAGTTTGGTTGGTGAGAGCGTTAGTAACCCCCGTACTTCAGAAATTACACATGATTTCTGTTTCCACCTACTGCATGAATTTCTGTCAGAGCCCCAAGATGAGTATCTTGGGTTCCGTAGTGAAGGAAGCAGTAGGGCCATGGTGCGTTACTTTAGGTTTGCTTTATCCCCACCGCCCCCTTAAGTTTATTTATTTATGTTGAAAAAGGGTGAGAGCAGGAGCCAGGGAGGGGCAGAGAGAGAATCCCAAGCAGGCTCCGCATGGTCTGCGCAGAGCCCAACTCAGGGCTCTGTCCCCCGAACCTTGAGATCATGACTGCATTGAAATCAAGAGTCAGATGCTTAACTGAGTGAGCCTTCCCAGCACCCTTTACCTTATCTTGGTAGTAAGAATCCCTTTAGCGGGAGGTGTGTATTTCAGAAGACAATCCTGAGGATTTGTGCCCTGGCATATTTTTAGTACCGACCGGAAATGCTGGATTGGGAGTTTCTCTGTATTTTCCAGACCAGCAAGGAACTTGAGTTGCAGAGGAGTTGATGGGATAAAGAGGCGGTGCTGTTAGTGTTCACATGGGTACTTTGCGTACACAGTGGCTGGTTTCTTAGCCCCCATCCTTTTGTGCCCGCATTCATGCGGGTCCTAAAAATCGGTTAATGCCAGGGCTTTTCACGAAGCCGGGAAACCCAGAGCCCGTTTGTTCCCTGCAGTGGTGATCCCCGAGCTGGCTTCTGAAGTCTCTCTAGTGCCATCTCTCGGTGCTTGTTGGCTACTTCATGGGATTTCCAGGGGGGGCGGGGACATTGTACAGGATCCCTTCTCAATTTGTCACCAGTTAAATAAAGCAGATCACGGTTAGCTCACTTAACTGCCTGAGAGGCAGGGGATGGGAGAAGCCGAAGCCTACTCCGGATCCTTCTGGGACTAGCTGGCATTCTGAGCGCTGCCTTTGTGCCCTGGTGTGTCACGCGCTGGTGAGGCTTAGACTCTCCCCCACCACGCGACTCCATGGAGACTGTTTCTGGTGGGAAGTTCATTCCCAAAGGACAGACTCCAGTTACACTCTTAGAAGGATTCCAGTGGATTTTGGTTTTTGATGGATGAGCTGTGAAGCATTGTGAGATGGGATTTCCTTGTTTTTCTGTATTTTTGTTTCCCCTTGAAGGAAGAATTCATGCTTCACACAATGATTCACTTTCCCTCCCCAATCATCGCCTTTGCCAGGACACGAGGAGATTTCTGGCCTTTGGCAGTTGGCTATCAAGTAACCTAAAATTGAGAAAATGCCTTTCCCCCTCCCTGGAAATACTTTAAAAACAAAATTGGCAGTGCCACCTCCAGACAGGGTGGAAAGGCAGATTAACGTTTTAACTGGCTCGTTGAAGCTTTAAAAACTGAATGTACTTCAGACAACTTGTTCACACCTTGTAACTACAGGAACGTATTAGGAACGTCTTTGGCCAGGTCCTGGCTGGATTCGTACCTGCACGAGGCATTCTGTGACTCTTTCCCTTTCTGCCCCTGCTATAAGATACAGTTTTTGCTCAGGATTCCCCTGAAACCCACAGTCTTTGTAGAGAAAGAGCATTCACAGCTCTTGGATCCCGGATTCAGAGTTGGATCCCAGATTTAAAAAAAAAAAAAAAAAGGCGGGGGTTTTGGTGCCTGGGGTGGCCAGACAGACAGCTTGCTGTAGGTGATAAAGCACAACACATGTGACATTTGTGACTGACAGAACAAAAGGGCTTTGTTGCCGCTTTAATTGTTGATTAATGACGATCCCTCTCGAATTTGACATGGTTGCTTTCTAGAACACAAAAGAAGTCAATGTCAAATATTTCCTTGATCATGACAGAGTCATGATTTCCAGGCAGTCTGTGGTTCTGTGACATTTCAGGGTGTCACATAAGATTTAAGGGGAAAAAAAACCCCTTAATTGCATAATTTTTAATTAATTGAAGCAAAAGCTTTACCGCACATTACTTTTCATACCGTTTGGGTGGGATGTCCCCGTCTCCCTGAGATTCGTGTGGCCAAAGACTGGTTTTCTTGGGAGGGTTCTGTGCTGTTACTGAATGTTGATAATCTCCTTCATCTTGCCCAGTCCTTTCTCCCTCCTGTCCGCTTTCCAGTGCGTGGGTTCTGCGGGAGTGTGGTGTTCGTGAGCAGTGGATACATCTTCCTGAGGCTGGTGGCGATACCGGCGTCTGCAGGGCCTGCCTTTCTCGTTGGGCCACTGTTCTGATGGGCAGGGACGGCGACTCTACGTGTTTATGTGACGTGCGTATTCCTGACGGAATCTTTGGGCCCTGGAGGAAGTTGGCCTCCGTGAGGGATTCGTTCCTAACTGGCAAGATTAAGTCGTAAGGAAGCAGAGCGTAGGGTAAACATATGAAAGGGATCATGGAACACGTTTTGGCATGGTGCCATCTTTTAAGATCTCCCGGCGTATTTTAAGTTTTCCACTCTCGCTGTCTGAAGTGCGAGGCAGGACTTCTCTAGCTCAGGATCAGGAGGTTCGCACGTTGGCTGTGCGGCTGGAGGGCCAGGGTTAGAGGGACCCTGTTGGGCATCTTGAACTAGCAACACAGGCCTCTGGGAGACTGAGGTCACGCTTTCCCACTGGGCACAGTTCAGAGATCGGTGCTTCTCCTGTAGAAATATGAAGTCGCAGACCCAGAAGGAATTTATGGCCGGAATTTCTGTATTGAAGTTTTATAGAGGAGGTCAGACAGGATAAGGGAGTTGGAAGGGACCTCCGTTTTCTCCTTGGCATAGCCCCTCCTCCCACCCCCTTTTAGTAAGGAACTAGAAGGCCACCTTGCCCTAGATCACAGCTTAGTTGCACCAGAGCCCAGGCTTTGATACCCCGGTTCTCTGTACCCCTCTGACCGAGCCAGACTTGTGTGAGCGTTCATTGTGAGGGGATTCAACCGACAGCCGTTCCTTTGAGGTAAATCCGGTCGATCGCACCCTCGATTCTAAACAGCTGCCTAGGTAACTTAATTAAGACAAATGCCACAGATATTTCGCGTCCTGGGGCTTTTGGTGTAAACAAGCTATTTCATTGCTTTATGGGCGACGCAAGAAACGAGGCCCGTGAGTCAGTGTGGCAGGGTCTCCAGAAACCCCGGAAAGCAGCATTCTCGGTCCTGGAAGCCTCGTGGGCCACTGGGCCTCCCTTTTCTGCCTGTGACATCCGCACACCCGGTATAACGAACACTGGTAGAAACCGTGGCGCAGGGTGGGAGGGAGCCCCGAGGGGCCCGTGCACCGAGAGCGCTTCCTGTCAGTGTCTGGATGGAGCCGCTCTCTGCTCGCCCCTGGGTTCACTTGAGGATGTGTTTATTTTCTCTTCGCTATACAGGGTGTTTGCGCCCATCCTGTGTGGTTTGCCGACAACTGCACTTGTATTTGAACTTGGTGGGCAGCTTGCCCTGGGGCAGGGGATATCCCCTGCTCGACCCCCCACCATCTCCAACGCGCACACACACATACACGTGCGTGTACACACACACACACACACACACACACACACACACTCACACACACTCACTCACTCTTGTTTCTTTGAGTAGCTGCCAGGTTTGTAGTGTGTGTGTCTGGGGGTAGAGTAGAGTGGGTAATTATTTGGGGGATGGAAACACAGGAAATTTTTTCCCCCCTTTTTCTTTTCTTTTCTCCTTTTTTTTTTTTTTTTTTTTTTTTTTTTTTTTTTTATTGATTTTTATT
>NW_027530974.1:13607237-13619266 GCF_008692635.1 Crocuta crocuta
TTTCAGTAAGTTGGCAAAGCTTCAGGCCCCGCTCCCACACCAGCACAAAGAACACAGCCATGCTGGTCATTTTAAATTTGCCAGACGCAACGTGTCTTATTTATTTATTTATTTTTGAATGGACAGACCCTCCCCTCCCGCCCATTCCTTGCTCTTTGTTTAGAATTGAGATGTAATCTAAGTAATTGGATTTACCAGCTCCACTTCTTGTTCTTCTTTTTTTTAAATATTGGAAAATTGAGTTACTAAAATGGCATGTTGGCGAACACGTCCCTCCACAAGGGGCCGGCTGAGCGTGGCTTTCCGTCGCCTGGTCCCCCTCATTCTGTCTTCTCCAGCTGCGTGGTGCATCCGCGCCGGGTCCTCCTCAGGTTTGTAAACTGTCAGAAATCCTGGGCAGAAGTGGAGTGTAATTAACCTAGGAATTGATGTCGTGCTGTATTTAGGGGTGCCCTAATGAAGGGCACGGATAGCAGCCAACTGGTTTACACTATTCTGGAGAGCGAGCAAGGGGAGGCCGGGATCGCGGGGCCACCCTCTGAGTCTTCTGATGACAGGCCTCCTGGGAAGCTTCTGAAGGCAGATGAGGGCAGGAGGGCTGAGGGGTGCTTTACAAAAGGAAACCTGTTTGGCGGAGAACTTAGTTGGCTCATTGGTGGGATTTTTAAAGGTATTGTCTTGCAGTTGATTAACTTTCAAAATAGTGCTGGTGTTTCTTTTCTCCCATAAAGGTTTTGTGCTTTTAAAAAAAAATTTAAGGGGCACCTGGGTGGCTCAGTTGTTTAAGCGTTCGACTTCGGCTCAGGTCATGATCTCATGGTTCGTGGGTTCGAGCCCTGCATCGGGCTCTGTGTTGACAGCCAGCTCAGGGCCTGGAGCCTGTTTCGGATTCTGTGTCTCCCTCTCTCTCTGACCCTCCCCTGCTCATGCTGTCTCTCTCTCTCTCTCACAGAAATAAATAAAAAACATTAAAATTTTAAAGATTTATTTGGGTAAAAAAAAAAAAATCCCTTTTTTTAAAAGTTAATTTTGAAAAGGAGAGTGAGAACAAGGAAGGGGTGGGGGGAAAGAATCCCAAGCAGGCTCTGCACTGTTAGCACAGAGCCCCATGTGGGGCTCAAACTGACAAAATGTGAGATCATGACCTGAGCCAAAACCCAAGAGTCGGATGCTTAACCTCCCCAGCCACTCAGGTGCCCCTATTCGGGTAAAAATTTAAGTGATCAAGCAAAACATTTCTTTTGGCTGTTGACCATACCAGCTAAACCCCAAATAAGAGAAAAAGACTGTCACCTTTTGTGTAGCTTGGGGGGGTGTGGAAGGGAAAAGGAGGAAGATGGGAACCCCCCACCGAGTTTATGCAGCTTGATCCTGCAGTACAAAGTCCATGTGTGCTTGGCCGTGTGGCAGGACCCTTCTCCCCAGGCTAGTAGATTGTGACCCATGGACAGTTGTGACATATTGGTCACTGTGTGGTGGGATGGCATCTTGTTTCCAATGGTGGTCGAAGCCAGAATCAGACCTCTGCTTAGCTTTTGTTTGATGATGTCGATGGTGGACAAGTGGCTCAGTGAATTCGTAACTAAGTGATGACCTTGGTAATGGTAGAAACAGTGACCATGTGGGCAGATATTTAGTAAGATTCCTGTGAAATGGATTCTTTTCTTTTTAAAGTTAGTTTATTTATGAAAGATGGAGACAGCTTGAGTTGGGGAGGGGCAGAGAGACAGGGAGACACAGAGTCCCAAGCAGCCTCCAGGCTCTGAGAGCCCGACGTGGGGCTCGAACTCACGAACTGAGAGATCATGACCTGAGCCGATGTTGGATGCTTACCCGACTGAGCCACCCAGGCGCCCTGGATTCTTTTTTTTTTTTTTTAATTTATGTGTTATTTTGAGAGAGTATGTATACGCAAAGAGAGGGAGAGGCAGAGGCAGAGAGAGAGGAAGAGGGAGAATCCCAAGCAGACTCCGTACTGTCGTGCAGAGCCCGACATGGGGCTCAAACCCACGAACTGTGAGATCATGACCTGAGCCAAAGTCAAGAATCGGATGCTTAACAGACTGAGCCACACAGGAGCCCCCAAACATTCATATGTTTAACTGCGTGACTCCTCAGGAATGGATGGTTAAGTGTCGCCCATCAGTGGCGCACCAGGGCCGCATTCCTTCTGTTTGCTCCCAGCCTTGATGGAGGGCTGCCTTCTCTACCTGGTGCGCGCAGAGGAGAGCCCAGTAGAGCAAGTGCTGCAGGCCCCAGAAGGGCAGGGGGTGGAATCAGGCTTGAGCGGGAGGTCAGGGGCAGTGTACTCCTTTAGGATGTCCCCCTCTGAAGAGGAGACTTTTGAGCAGAGACAGGGAAGAAGTGACCTCCATAAAAAGTAACAGGTCTGGAGTGTTCCTGTCATCAGATGAAAAGAAGCCAGCATAAAGGAGAAGAACATTCCAGATGGAGAGAGCAGTCTCAAGAAAGCAAGATCCCTTGGGTTATTTGCCTCTGTCTTAGGGCATTTGTTTACATAGAATGACATTCTGGGATCTGATCAGTAAGTTGTCTTTCATCTCCGCATATTTTGTCCTCCCTTTGGGGACATTTTAGCTTAAATCGGATTCATCCCAGCAGGGCTGAGTTTTGTCATGACTGAATTGGCGTGGGGCTTCTGGACGCAAGAGCTTCTAGACAAGAGGCCTACCACGTGGCCTTGCCTGTGAAAAGGCTGGGCCTCACATCCTCCTTGTATGAAGCGTGGTGTGACCGAGAAAACTCTGAACTGAGGACTCAGTGTTTGGCTTTTGGTCTTTTGGGCCTGGTCTCCCAAGCTGTGTGGCCTCTCGGTTGATTGTGTCGTGAGGGTGATCTTTGCAAGATCTGTACAAAAGTTAAAGCCTTTAGCTAAGTTTGTTTATTTTGAAAGAGAGCACGGGCCGGGGGGTGGGGTGGGGCAGATAGTGGATCCAAAGCAACTCTGCGCTGAGAGCAGACAGCCTGATGCGGGGCTCGAACCCACAAACCGTGAGATCATGACCTGAGCTGAAGGCAGATACTTAACTGACTGAGCCATCCAGGCACCCCAGAGCCTTTTAACATTTGTCTCAAACACCAAAGCTGCTATCTCAAACAGATAGCCTGTGTCTATATTTTCTGAGCTTGCTGTCTGAATTTTTTAGTCCTTTACTTCATGTACACACATTCACATCATGGAAGGGAAGTTGCAATGATGGAATGAATGGTTTGACCTGAGACCACTTCTTTTCACTCACCCCAGCGGCCCCCAGCTCTGGATTTTAACACACTGTAAACAAAATGGGACTATATATATTCATCTATAAATACATTTAATTAGGTCTTCTCCGTTGGTTTAAGTTGGTTTGATCTGTTGAACTTGGCTAGCTGCAGAGTTTGATTTAATTGCTTTCAGTGACTTAAGTATATACTTAGGATTCTAGAGTGAAGCCTTCTGTGATGAAAACTCTTTCCATTTAAAAACGAAAAAATGTTTTAATGTTTGGGGGGGGAGGGAGGGAAACACAGAACCATGAGATTGTGACTTGAGCCAATGTCGAACACTCCACAGACTAAGCCACTCAGGCTCCCCAAGAAAACTCTTTCCTTAATCGGTTAATAAACCACAAACATGGATGTGCATCCTGCTCTAGTTGATCCTTCTGTGGTCTGGACGAGGGACAAACCCCTCTGTGTGTTCTGGTATTTGTGTGTCGCCAGTGGGCATTGGAGGACCATGCTGGCTGCCTGAAGGTCCAGAGGCTTAGGAGACCTTGAACTCCAGATTCCCGTTGACCCCAGGGGCTCCATTCTCTCTCCAGCCCCACGATGAGCCTGAACCATCTTAGTTCAAACCCTGTTTTCATTCTTAGGCATTTTCGCTGTGGGAATGAAAAGGACAGTGCATGTTTCTGGGTAAAATGCCAGCTGATGGGAAGGGGTGGGAATGGAGGGGTCGCGCCTGGCCTGCCTCTCAGCTCCATACAGCACTTTCATGTCCTTAACCTCTCCAGGTGCAGATATTCTGGCTCTTTAGCATATCTGGGACCCCTGCTCCTCCTCCCCCTCCCCCTCTGGTCTTTACTGATTTAAAAAAATTTTTAATGTTTTTAAATGTTTTTTTTATTTATTTTTGAGAGAGAGAGAGAGACCGCGTGAGCAGGGGAGGGTCAGAGAGAGAGGGAGACACAGAATATGAAACAGGCTCCAGGCTCTGGGCCATCAGCACAGAGCCCGATGCAGGACTCGAACCCACAAACCATGAGATCGTGACCTGAGCTGAAGTCAAACGCTAATTGACCGAGCCATCCAGGCATCCCTAGTCTTTACTGATTTAAAATCACATCCACTCCTTTCCGGGCATCGGGCATTCTGGGATTGGAGTCCTCTGTCCCTCCCTTACAGCGTGCTTCACGCTTACCCCGTGGATTTGGCCTCTGAGTTGTATCCTCCAAACTCCGTTGTTGTACAGGACCCGCAAAGCCAAGCCAACACGTCTGAAACCCTCCTGGGACTGTGCAGGATGAGAAGCTCAACTGCTGACCTGCACTTACTGCAAAGCAAAGATTCTTCGGGCTGCCCCTTAAAAAGAAAAGATACTGGTTTGTCTCCCTCAGTCCCTGCTTTCATCTGAGCCTCCCAAATACTTAATCACTTGCGAGCTGGGCTTATTCCTCTGAGGGGGAATTTACTTGACTGCCTTTTTTTTTTTTTTTTTTAAATCTGTTACTTACTTGCTTTAGTTTTCATGGTCTCCCTGAGAAAGTCATCAGGACAAGGTGCCTCTTATTTGAACAATGGCGGGAGCGGCCTATTGTTAAGACCCCGAAATTGTAAAGTATTTCACCGCGCCCTGCTCCGACCTCCGCACCTTGTCTGCGTTTGCATGTTGGATTTTCGTTAGGTCTGCACCACCTTCTCGGGACGTGTATTGTTGGGAAACTTGTTGTTGCTGACTTTAAAAATAAAAAGGCCACAAGCGGCATTCCATGCACCTGCAGGAGGCGCTGTTCCCAGGAAGTTTCTTTCGTGCCCGGAGCATGAGTTGTGTCCATTTACGTGAAGATGTACGTGTTCATACAATTGCCAGTTAAAAAACCATTTTTTTTTCCAGGTGGAATAAGGTGAACTGGGGTTTTTCTTTCAAGAGGGAGGGGAAGTTGCTGGAAGAGCCGGGTAGCTACGTTGAGTTCAGGCCACCCTGCACTTGGGCGTCTGGCTTGTTGAACGTGGTCGCCGTTTGCACCCTGGCCCTTCCTCTGACACCTGCTGCCGCTTGGGCCCGCGAGTTGAATGCAGAAATTGAGGATGAGCAGTGAGAAACTTCCAGTCACACTGCTTCTATATCTGTAGAATCTAATAATAAATTTATGTGCACTTGCCTTTTTTTTTTTTTAAACCCCAGTTTAGTCCTCTTATAAAAATATCCTTTTCTAGGGGCGCCTGGGTGGCTCAGTCGTTTAAGCTTCTGACACTTGGTTTTGGCTCCAGTCAGATATCACAGTTCCTGAGTTCGAACCCCGCATCGGGCTCCGCGCTGAGAGCACGGAGCCTGCTTGTGATTCTCTCAATACGGTCTCTGCCCCTCCCCTTAAAGAAAAATTAAAAAAAAAACAACCCTTTTGCACCTGATACAAAAGTTAAAAGGGGAGAATCCCTGAACTCAGAACTTGGGTCCTCACCACTGTGGCTCTCTCCACCCCTCCTCCCCCATCTGTTCTTTAAGCTTCAGCACCCCCATTGAGTGTCCCTCCTCTGGGCTTAGTGCCCACCCTCGCACACACTTCTGGGGTGTCACGTCTTTAATACAGGCAGTCGGTTGGTAACAAAAAAGCTTTGTTCTCTATCACCAGGAGACAGTGGTGTTTGCCCTAGTAACCGTTTTAGTGTTTGGGAATTTTCGTTAAACTTGTTGGGCTTTCTGCTGATAGCTTGTTTGTGCGGCTGTTTCATGTTGGTTACTCCTGGGTCCTGAGTGCTTTTGATTAGCCTAGATGTGGGTAGGTCTCAGGGACTGAAGGTTGCCCAGCAAGTAAATAGTGGTCGCACTGTCTCTCTGTGGATCAAATGTCAGTTGTTACTGGGAACACCGTCTATATGGTGGTGTTTCTCGCTGTTTCTCCTGGGTTTGTGGAGGGAGGCCAGAGTAGAGGCTCATCAGAACACAGGGTGGTTCAGGTGTTTTTACAAAGTAGAGAAGTTGTGTGTGTGTGTGTGTGTGTGTGTGTGTGTGTTTTGCTGGACTATCTTGTTAAACACCAGAGTGTTGATTTAACATGGGAAGGTATTGTGAGCATGGGCAGTTTAGTATACTACAATTATATTTTTAATTTATTTTTTAAAAAATTTATATATATATTTTAACATTTATTTATTTTTGAAAGACAGAGAGTATAAGCAGGGGAGGGGCAGAGAAGAGAGGGAGACACAGAACCTAAAGCAGGCTGCAGGCTCTGAGCTATCAGCACAGAGCCCAGTGCGGGGCTCGAACTCAGGAACCATGAGGTCATGACCTGAGCTGAAGTCAGATGCTTAACGACTGAGTCACCCAGGTGCCCCAATTACTACTATTTTAGGTAACTTCAACAATAAGTAAAGGAAGATTTATTTGTGCTTTACTAATATACCTGGTTTCTTTTTATTATTCTCAACCAGCCGTTGCGGGGTGGGGGTCGCATTTTCAATTCCACATAGTGATTGCTTCTGATTTGGATTCTGACCCATCCTGTGCTATTGGGCTGCTGTTTGGTTTCTTCTTTGGGGGGAGTTGGGGGTTGGTCTTCCCCACCCCCTCAATCCTGTTTGTTGAGCACAGGGCTATGTGCAGGGCTGGCCAGTCGGTCTAAGCAGCACATGAGCAGAGGCTTGCTCTCTCTGACGCCGGCCACTCCCCCTTGTGAACTGGGTTCTCTACAGTGAAGCAAGAGCCCGTATGAGGTAATTCGTGATAAATGTCAAGTTAGTTAGACATAAAATAAAAATATGGCCGTATACGTGTGTGGAGGCTAGAAAATTAACAGTGAACTGGTGGCTATAGTGTTAGCAAGGAAGTGAAGACGACTTTCCAAGACTCATTAGAATTCAAAGGCTAGAAGGAGCACCTTTCTTGCATGTCGGAATTTGTAAATAAATGGAAGATGCCTAGTTAAGGAAATATGCGCTGTGATTCGTAGGTACCCTGGATAAACTAGGGGTCAGTGTCTGTAGCTTGTGCTGGGAAGATGCCTGACATGTAGATTAAGGCCAGCTTTTTGAATCCCTGACTGAGAAGTTAGGACTTGCCCTGTAAGCAGGGGTGCCCAGAATTTGGTGGTATTTCAGATGGACTGGAGAAATCGAGTTCTTCACCCCCTACATTACAAGCGTCCATGAGTGTAATGAATTCGTACGGCTGGATTAGGGTCAGAAGAGATTGGCGGTGGGGAGACATGGCTCTGGGGGTGTGAGATGGGGTCAGTGGTGTGCAGGCAGGTGGCGGGGGCTGGGTGTATATAAGGGCACACTATGAAGGCAATCGTGTATGTGTGACGGCATCACGTTTAAGCGTATGATGCTTGATACGTCGTGTGGCAAGATGGCTTTGCATTTCTGTCCTCACTCTGGGCTTAATTTAAAACTACAAAAGCCATTCATTAATTCCGTGTCCGCAGAGCCACCTGCGATGTTAGGCGCACACGTGGTTGGTGCATAGACGTGTGCTTGTACACATACACTTGTGTGGCGCCTATTTATATCCGGGTCGAAAACCGAGCCTTGTAACAAAATTTATTGCCCTTTATAACGACCCTGTGGGTTATGAGAGGGTGAGAGATACAGAACTTTAATTAGTAAGAGTTTGCTTGAATTAGGGTCCTTCCCCCCCCACTTCGTGTCTTTAGTGCCGCACGTAGATCTATATCTTCCGGTCGCCGCCTATTTCATTTTTATTTTCCCTTTGCTTTACAGGCCGAGGCTGCAGGCACAGAGGAAGTTCGCACAGTCTCAGCCGAATAGCCCCAGCACCACCCCGGTGAAGATCGTGGAGCCGTTGCTGCCCCCTCCAGCTACTCAAATTTCTGACCTCTCTAAAAGGAAGCCCAAGACAGAAGATTTTCTTACCTTTCTCTGCCTTCGAGGTGAGACCCGGTTCCCCGGCGGGTAGGAAGGAGCACCTCTGTGCAACGAAAAGGGGGAGACCCTCTCCCGAGGAGTAGATGTTAGGTGGGGTCTGCATGGGAGACCTCTTTCAGTTGCCCGGCCTGCTCTTGGGGGTCGGTTTGAAGTGACCTGTGACACTGAGGGGGTGCTCGAGTCTTCATACTTCTCCTTCTGTTTTCATTTATTTGCCTCTGAAATCTACTTTCTTGGCTGCTCAACACCGTCTCCTCGTTTGCTGTTTCTTTTTTTTTTTTTTTTTTTTTTTTTTTTTTTTTTTTTAATGTTTTTTATTTCTAGGAGAGAGAGACAGCGTGAGCAGGGGAGGGTCAGAGAGAGAGGGAGATACAGACTCTGAAACAGGCTCCAGGCTCCGAGCTGGCAGTCAGCACAGAGCCCGACGCAGGGCTCGAACCCACGAACCGTGAGATCATGACCTAAGCGAAAGTCGGATGCTTAACCGACTAAGCCACCCAGGCGCCCCTCCTCGTTTGCTGTTTCTAGCTTTATTTTTACAACCTGACTTTTCCCGATCCCCCCTTTCCGGAACCCCCACCATCCTGCCACAAATGTGTTTGGCCAACATTGCCTTTGTTCTGTGACTGTTTTTTCTCTTCTCTTCTCTTCTCTTCTCTTCTCTGCTCTGCTCTGCTCTGCTCTGCTCTGCTCTGCTCTGCTCTGCTCTTCTCTTCTCTTCTCTTCTCTTCTCTTCTCTTGGTGTCTTGAGCAGAGATGGTTTTCTTTGGTCTTATTTTGTAATGTCTGTCACAAGCCACATGGACTGAGGTGCAGACTTTTTCACTGGATGACTTCAGGAAGAATCCTAACAGTATTTTCCAAGTACAGTTGACCCTTGAACAGCACAGGCCCACTTCTCGGTGGTGGTGGTGGTGGTGGTGGTGCCGTTTGTTTTTTGTTTTTGTTTTGCAGTAAAGTAGCATAAGTGTATTTGCCCTTCCTTATGATTTTGTTAATAACATTATTTTCCCCAGCTTGCTTTCCTGTAGGAAGACAAGATAAAACGCATGCAGCATGCAAGATACGTGTTAATGGCCTGTTTACATTATGGGAAAGTCTTTGAGTCCGCAGTGGGCTGTTCATTAGTAGTAGATAAGGTTTAGGGGGAGTCCTAAGTTCTACACGGATTCCTCCTGTGTAGAAGGGTTGGCTCCCCCAGTTAACCTCCACATTGTTCATGCCAACCGAATGTAACAGTGAAAATGGCGGTCGGTGTAAACGGGACTAAATTCACAGAGTGCAAGGTTGAGGATAAAATTTCATAATAAGGGATTAGTGTGGGTGTACACGGCCTTATTTGGGAAAGTGGTTACTGCAGGAACTAAGATTGTGGGGAGGAACATCGAATCCCTGAGAGCTTCGGGAATCTCGTAGGGCCATGGTAGCCACAGAGCAGCGTGTGAATAGGAAGAGTTTCTGATGAGGTTACCTGACAGAAAGGTGACGGTGACAGGGATGTGGTCTGTGCCATTGGTCCTTGGGTGGGGATAGGGCTTCAGGTCCAGGGTCATGTACATTAAAAAACCAACAATAACAGTGTTTTCTGAAATAAGTTCCAGCAAGATTTTAGTATAAAGAATTCTTTTGTACACTATTTAAGAATTTCCACCTTGTGGCCCGTCGCTCCTTAACACATGAGTGTATATGTTCTTAAAATAAGGACTTGGACAGTGATCGTTATTACCATTTAATCTTCCAGGTCCTCCTCTCTGATGGCTTCAAATGCCCTAGAGAAAGGGGGTCCCCAGTTTAGAGCAGGGAGATCAGGTCCCAGTTGGATATCGTCTTTAAATGTCTGCTCACCTTGGAGCTGGTCCTCAAGTCTGTGTTTCGTGACCTTGACTCTTGAAGGTCACAGGCCAGTCTGCCCCATTCCAGTGGTCTTGGGGGACCCTCGTTAGGTTCTCAGCTTGCGTTTCGGGCAGGAATGTCCCAGAAGTGATGCTTCTCATTGCATCAAGCGGTGCACGGTCCAGTCTGTGCCTTCACAGTGCTCATCGGTTAAGGGGGATCTGCCAGGCCTCTCCATGGTGAAGCACGCTTTTTGCCCCTTGTAACTTGTGTTTCATTGGGAGGTTCTTTGGAAGTCCATATTCCATTTCTCCTCAAACACTGTGCCGTTTGTTTCATCTGTGTGGGCTCATTTCCGAATTTTTTTTTTTTTTAATATATGTTTAGTTTTGAAAGAGAGGGACTGAGCATGGGCAGGGGAGGGGCAGAGAGAGAGAGAGAGAGGGAGACATAGAATCCGAAACAGGCTCCAGGCTCTGAGCTGTCAGCACAGAGCCTGACGCAGGGCTCAAACTCATGAACCATGAGATTGTGACCTGAGCTGAAGTTGGATGCTCAACCAACTGAGCCACCCAGGCGCCTCTGTGTGTGGGCTCATTTCTAACTTAATTTGTTATGTCCTAACCTATTACTTTTCAAAGAAAGATATTTGAGTCTTTGTTCAAAGATTAAACAAAAGTTTTTTAAGTACAGTCTGCGCCCTACAACATGGGGCTCACACACCCAAGATAGAGTTATATGTTCCCCTGACTGAGCCAGCCAGGTGCCCCTCTATTACTATTTTTCGTTTTGTTTGTTTGTTTTGAGAGAGGGAGATGAGAGAGCAAGCAGAGAAGGGCAGAGAGAAAGGAAGGGAGAAAGAATCACAAGTAGCGATGTGGGGCTTGAACTCAGAAACCAGGAGATCATGATCTGAGCCCAAACCAAGAGTTGGATGATTAACGGACTGAGCCTCCCAGGCGCCCCTCTGTTACACTGTTTGGATGTGTGGAACCCCTACGTGGTGGCTTCTTTGTCCTTTGCCCCTTTCCTGTCTTTCACCTTGCTTCCCAGCCCATCAGTGTTCTAGACTCATCTTGTGTCTTCCCTTGCTCAGCTCTGAACAATCCATTTCTCCAAGGAGCCCTGTTTTCGTGACCGCTGCTCTCTGGGTGCCACAGTCCGGGCCCGCAGTGTGCTTTTTAGCTCTTGGAGTGTTCTTTGTCTTAGGTGCCCTGTGAGTAATGTGTGCAGTGTGTGTGTGTGCCCGTGCGTGTGCACAAAGGCGTGTGTGTCTGCACACGCAGGCTCAGGTAGTGCATCTAGGTGTCTGTTTCCATTGCTGTGTAGATTGAAACCCATGAATTAGCACCGGTACCTCCAATCTCAGTTTAACACCAAAGGGTTCGTTCTGGTCTTCTTTCCACATCAAAGACTGAGAGACTTAGCTCTTACTATTCATAAGTTATTTGTATACCTGAACAGTTTTTCCAGCCTCACNTTGGACCGTCCTTACTGGGCTGCCCCACATGTGGACACCCCCCTTCTCCCTCCTTTGGCTCTGACCCCCCCCACGGGCCACCGTGCCTGCTTCTCCCTCTCTCCCTGGTCTCTCTCCTGCTGATTTGCTTTAGGAAGAAATTGTTAAGGAAAATGAAGAGTTGACATTCACGATGGACATTTATAGGCTGTTGAAAGTTCTCGGGGACTCTCGAGATGCGAAGGGGAATGATTTCGGTTGGACATTGTCCGGCAGCTGGAGATGGGGAGATGAGACCGAAGGGAGAAGAGACCGGAGGGGCTCCTAACCGAATAATAGCTGCTTGCCGAGATTCTAGTGATCCCGGGTGTCGCGGTGACCGTGGAGAGGGGGAAAGGGGGAGAGGAGAGAGAGAGAGAAGGGCATGACCGGCTGGCCTGTCCTCTGTTAATGGAGAATCCCCGGGACCAGGTGTCCTTGGGAGAAGGAATTTACTATGTCATCAGAAGCAGGACTGTGCTTTTGTGCCTTTGGTCACACTTGACATTTTAGTGAAGCTGGAGCCAGGTGTAACTTGGAGGTGTGACTTAGAGTGTGTGTGTGTGTGTGTGTGTGTGTGTGTGTG
>NW_027530974.1:13620621-13633354 GCF_008692635.1 Crocuta crocuta
GTGTGTGTGTGTGTGTGTGTGTGTGTGTGTGAGTGTGTGTGTGTGTGTGTATTAAATGTTTATTTTATTTCTGAGAGAGAGCAAGCTCGAGAGAGCAGGGTAGGGGCAGAGAGAAGGGGACAGAGGATCTGAAGCAGGCTCTGTCCTGATAGCAGTGAGCCAGTTGTGGGGCTCGAACTCCCCAATTCTGAGATCGTGACCCGAGCTGAATTTGGAGCCACTGAGGCGCCCGCCGTGGCTTCATATTTACCAAGGGAAGGATTCACTGACCATGTTCTATTAGGGTGTCTGAAAATGGCTCTGATGAGAACTGAATTTAGTAAGGAAAGTTTTCACTGTGGAGTAGGTGTGACTCATTTTTAGAGCAGAATTTGTGCCATGTGTACCTATATATGTGTTATTAAAAAAAAAATACCTTCTGTGGTTTGGGAGATTTGGAGAAGGACCTTGCTTAGAGCGGCCTGCTATAATTGCTCAAGAAAATTGCATCCAGGGAAAACTTACCCATTACCCAGCTTTGACGTTTCAAGGCTCTAAATAAAAGAGAACCATATCTCTTTATAACCACAATTTGCTTTGCGTTCTCAGGTGGGCAAAGGTTTTGATAAATAAATGAAATCTAGGAGTTATTTTAAACAATTTTGGAAAAATGCTCTGAAACTTGGAAATTTATTCCTATGTTGATGAGCCAGGCAATTAAATCGGTTTTCTTACTTGTTTTTAGCTGATAAACAGTAAGAGATTGACACATAGTATTGTAGTCTTCTCTTTGTCTTAATTTTTTTTTTTTTTAATTTTTTAATCTTTATTTTTGAGAGAGGCAGAGTGCAAGTGGGGTAGGAACAGAGAGAGGGGAAGACACAGAATCCACAGCAGTCTCCAGGCTCTGAGCTGTCAGCACAGAGCCCGACATAGGGCTCGAACTCCCAAACAGTGAGTTCAGGACCTGAGCCGAAGTAGGACGCTTAACCGACTGAGCCACCTAGGTGCCCCTTTTTTAGGTTTATATTTAAAAAAAAAAAAAAAAAAAAAAAATTCCGTTTTTGTGTAGTCAGATGTGCTTAACCTGATTTGGTTCCCAAAACCCTAAATAATAGGTGATTCCTATATGGTACCTTCACAGTCCTGGAAGTGTGGGGGGGATCATTAATAGGTAATTGCTCAAGCTAATTAAAACCCCTATTTTGAAGTGGACCAGGGTCCAGTAGATGATCTCTGCTCTATTTGTACTTCAATAATTTTTTAAATTTTTGAAATGAAGAAAAATGTGACGGTAAATAGTTTTGGTCGTGAAAGTATTTCTTATCTCTCTAGGGAATATCAGCAGAAGAGTTGCGGAGTATCATAAATCATAAAGAATACATCCATATAAATAAATCCAAAATACCCTCCTTCTAGTCTCCCAGAGACAACCCCCGTTCACCACCTCTGTGATGAAAATATGACTAAGCCTTCCTTGTGCGTATATGATACGTGTGTCCCCACCTCCGCGAATCCAGCCTCTCTCCCCACGGAAATGGCATTTGATTTTTATTTGTGTAGTCTGGTTTTCCTGCCTCAACATATCCCATAAATGCGGGTTCCATTTCGTGGGCGTCTCTGTTTTATCCGATGCCTTGTTTACATTTAGACCTTAGGGTAGCAGCTGCTGATGCGTATCCGCAATGAGGTCTTTTCCTGGGCTCACGTTCTGTTCCGAAGTTGGCATTCAGGCATGTGACACACATTCGAATACCTGCATTCTAATTCCTCCTTGGGTGCAGGTTCCAAACCCCATAGTCCGGGGCCTCGTAGAGCACCCCATTTACATCTTCAGCTTGTGGGCAACAGTGGGCACCTGTAGGGGGTAGGGGTACAAGTCAGCCGTAAGCTCGTTATTTGTACGGAAGTATGTCTGGCTGCAGAAGTCATGAAGGAGTCCAATTAAAGACCTGGAAGTGATGTTTGTTGCCGCGGATTACTGGCCCTACTTTTGTCTAGTTCCCTGTCATTACCCGTGAACACAGAAGAGGATAAATATTGAGATTGAGGAGACGGCGAATGGAGGTCTTTTTAATGTTTGTTTGATTTTGAGAGAGAGAGAGCAAGTGAGTTGGGGAGGGGCAGAGAGAGAGGGAGACACAGAATCCTCAGCAGTCTCCAGGCTCTGAGCTGTCAGCACGGAGCCCAACACGGGGCTCAAATTTGTGAACCATGAGATCATGACCTGAGCCGAAGTCAGATGCTTACCCCCTCTGGGCCACCCAGGTGTCCCGCTCATGGAGGTCTTTAAGCCTCGTTATTGATTATTTATTCAGCATGTCCAGCGAGCCTGAGACCCTGCCTTCTCCCCATACATACCTCCATCAGGTATTTTCATCAAAAACCTTAGGATAGAGATCCTCCCCCCACCCCCCTTAATAATATTAGGATTAGGGTATGTGTGTAAATATTCGAGGCAGTTATTCAGGGTTAAAAACGCCTTAGCGATTTAAAAACAAACAAACAAAAAAGACCTTTCCGCTAAGTTATGCAAGGCTCCATCCTTTTCTATTTAAGATCATGACCTAAAATTTCGAAAGGAAAGGAACAGGGAATGAATAGTGCAGTGGGGCCTCAAGTGTTTGCCTGCAGTGTATTTATCTTTAAATAGCTGCTTCGAAGGGGGTCCACACGTCTCCTGCCAGAGGCATAATTAGTATCTTTCACCGGTACACCCGGGGAAGGGGGTACATGTCGTGTGCTGCGGTAGGATCGCTGTTATTTCCTGTCACCAGTCTTGTTATTCTTGATGAGTTGAGTCGTCTTCTCTTTGTTCTGACTACGATTATTAACAGATTACAAAGCTTAACACCGGAGAGCCTCGGCAGGTTAAATGATTCCCTTATTTACATTTTTCTCTTTATGGGGCACTGCCAACGAGGCGGGGGGTTCCCAAAGGGGATTCCTGGAACATAAACCCACACACACCTACACACGGTAGGTTCTCGTGACCGTGGGTGGTGTCACTGCGCAGAGTCCCAGACCCGCCGCATGGAGAGAGCTTGTCTTTCAGGGGGGAATTCCTGGGTGACGATCTGCTCTGTCAGCCTCTGTGAGGCCATGATGTTTGTTTGGGGGACTTGCCTGCCTTTTGTTTCCAGAGTCTGAGAGAATCTTCAGTGATCAGCTGTCATTCAGTTGCTAATTAATTCAGCCAGCCTCTGTTGAACCCTTTTTATATGCTAGACACCTAGAAAACAGGAAAGCATAGACACACACACAATAAATAGAGCTTGTACCCCAAATGGCACCCTGCCCAGGGCTGCCCGGGATGGCTGTGCTAAGGAAGTACCACTTGAGCTGGCTTTGTGCAAGGGAGAGGGGCCAGCTCACGCCAAGGCGTGGATTGGTATTGGGGTTTGGTGCGTGGGAGGCCCGGCCCCCAGGTTAAAGCGAGGAAGTGAGATGTGTTGGGCTGGACCCTCTGAGAAGCTGATGGGGAGATTCACTTTACCTGGACTTTTAGGGAGGTGTGAGCCTAGTGGCTCAGTGGCAAATGGCCTGAGGCTGCAGAAAGGCTCCCCACCCCCCACCTTCCCATGGGGGGGTTGCTGAGGCATCCAGGCACAGCCCTGGCGAATTTGAGGTCTCTGGCCGTGACTTAATCTGCTCTCAGCAGATTTCTTCATTTGTAGAATGGGCAGGTGGTGTCTGTAGCACGCAGTTGATGTGGAGTCAAAAACTACAGCCAGTGGGTATGAAACAGTCCCAGCTGATGCCCGTGGTGGCCATCCCGGCATATTTAATTCCTGATGAGAGTAAGGCAGGAGTTGAGATTTAGGAAGGGACATTCTGAAAGACCAGCGTCGTAGGTAAGATTGCAGGTAGCCTGCCCCCCCCGGAGTTTGCTGTAAAGACCACTGCGGGCCCTATTGACCAGGACCACGCATGTTGATAGAGTACTGGCTTTGGCTCTTGACGACAAATTGTAAGTAGGGCAAATGCAAAAGCCTGGGGTGGTTTACAGGTCACAGGATGAAAGGGGATTAACCTGCTAGAAAGCAATTAAGTAATCCTCCAATTGCGAGGAACACTTCGGGGCTAATAACGAACTTCCTTCGGGGAGCAGCATGGGAATGCTTTACATGGTCTGAGATCGTGGGGGAGGAAGCCACGCTGTCACAGCGGTACACACCTTGTTGTCATGGTTCCTCAGGAGATGTGTTGCCTCATAGTTTTTGAGAGAAAAACAGGATCCAGAACGGTGTTCCCCTTGCCTCGAGGGCTTCCGTGGCTGCCCTCTTTTCTCCAAATCAGACCAGCCTCCTGTGTGCTTGGCTTTCCAGTCGAGTCTGCGTTATATGGCTGAGTTCTGCTGAGCAAGCAGTTTATTTGCCAGGGTAGTTTATCAGGCTAGTTAGGAAGAAATATGAAACCCTGGAATTCTTAAGCGCTGAGGAAGAGGGGAGGGGGAAGGATGGATCCCTTTTAATTGCTCTGTGACCTTGATCAGTTGTTAAGATTCCAAGACATTCTGTTCAGAGGACTGGCCCTGCTCCAGGCCGGCTGGCCTCTGACCAGGCTTCGCCCTCCCTGCAGATAAAGCACGCTCCGTTTTCCCAGCCAGTGGCTGCTGGCACGGATTCAGCAGTATTCCTCACAGCCCTCTCTGGCCTCCTCTGTAATTTCTAGAGATCCCGTTCGTATTTCCTGCCCTTTTGAAATCCATTTAGAGAAGGTACATGGGGGTAAAAGTAGGGGCATCCCTATGTTGTTTGCTGAGCACCTTGCTGGCTGCCAGGGTGTCGTCGTTCTGATACCACCGCAATTCTCGGTACCATTCACCTTAAAAATAAGACTCCCGGGGTGCCTGGGTGGCTCAGTTGGTTAAGTGTCCGACTTCAGCTCAGGTCATGATCTTGCGGTTTGTGAGTTTGAGCCCCGCATCCGGCTCTGTGCTGACAGCTCGGAGCCTGGAGCCAGCTTCAGATTCTGTGTCTCCCTCTCTGTCTGCCCCTCCTCCTGCTCACACACTCTCTCTCAAAATAAGACACAAGAATTAAAAAATAGGACTCCATTTTCTTACCAGCAAAAATGGGCTTCTTTGGGAATAGCAGGGAATTGCTGTTCTGGCCTATAAGCCACAGCAAACCAGCAAGCCCATCAAGGAAGGGCAACGTTTTCTGGAGGAGGAAGTTGGGAAGGGGTTATTTCAAAAGAAAGTCCATTGGAGAAAAGCAAGTGTGTAGCGTGGTGACCATTTCTCGGGGCTGAGTTGCAAGGGGTGTGGATTTCTTACAGGAGAAGGGATGTACCTCCTTCCCTGTTGGGGCAGTAATTGATGACTTTCTTCCTGTTGCCACTCTTCTGTTGTGGCCTGTAATTGACGCTCCTTTCTGTAATTTACATTGAGGTACCGCTCCCCATTCTAGCCTCCTGACTCTAATGAGGTTTCCCTTTATTAATTTTCACAGTATGCATGTCCCCCAGGCCAGGTGACCCCTTCAGCGTTCAGTGTTAGGATTTGTGGATGCTTTGCACAATGAAGAGAGCGACTTTGCTGTTGGAATGGGGGCTGTGTGACCTTGATGAAGCTACTTTCCGACTGGTTTGCGCTTCTCGACTTGATGAGTAGAAGTTAGGTACCGTCGACCCCATCATAGTTGCCATATGGTGTGATTTGTGTGTTCATTTGAGGTAGAGCCAGAGAGACCTGATTGCATTTGATTGGATGTGTATTTGTGTATGTTTTAAGCCACGTGTATAAATAGCCAACCTGGGATAGATTGTAAGGGGGAGGATTCCGGCTGCTAATTAAAAGTTGGTTTCTCCTGTTGCTACGGGCAGGTCGGCCGGAGTTGTTGGGAGAGAGGGTGGTTCTCACTGCTAGGAGTCAAGTCAGGTTCGGACGCGGGCAGGTAGGACAGGTGTGCGTACGTTGGGGAATTTCCCAGGTGTGGGTTCAGATAGGCACAGCTGGTTGCACGTGTGTGCCTCGGCCAGTGCCCACGGGCTCTGAACCGAGGAGGAGTGTCCTGGGAAAGACCCGGCCAGGCGGTGACGAGGTCACCACTTCCTCCCTGTTCTTAGAGGACCTTCACATGCCTGAAGGCTTCCAGCTCTCACTTGGCATTCCTCGCGGAACTCCCCATTCCAGAAGCCCTCTGACGGGTTGAGTTCACTTCGCGCCTACACCCCCGTGGCTTCTTGTCATCCACCTGCTTTCCGCATTTAGGAAAGCAGATAGGAAGGAAACTGCTCTTTCCTGCATAAAGGCACAGGACAGCCTGATGTCCTCGTTCTGCGGTTTTTGTCCCTGAAGCCAAATACCAACTCACCCAGCACCCACTTGAGTGTGAGTTGCTCAGAGTGCGTTGGCATACCGTTACCTCTTCCCTTTAGGGTTGTCACTCTTGTTCTGGCTGAAGACCATCCTCATCCTCACCGTACAGACCGGTAAACTGACCCTCTCACAACCAGTGAGCACGTGACTGCCGAGCGGACGCTTCATTCTAGGTTTTTGGATTCCATGCAGGGTCTTTTTCAGTGATTGGGGTTTGCACAGGTTGCAAGGAAGAGCAATCCTAGGATGGGCATCGGGTGTAGGCAGATCTGGACCCCGGTGGGGATTAGGGGTTCCCTTTGAATTTGGCCTATGGCCCCACAGGCTGTTCCCCATGTCCTGCTGCCTGTATCCCTCCCTGGTGGTGCCAGGAATGGCTTACACTGAACGTTTTAAGATGTTACTGTACTTTTAATTACCTTTCCTTTAGGACCAGTGATACTAATTGTCTACGGATACAATAGAGAGAAATTCTTTAAGACAGGTGGACCGCTTTGAAAAGAAAATCGCCCAGGGCGCCTGGGTGGCTCTTTGGATGGGGAGTCAGACTCTAGCTCAGGTGGTGGTCTCGCGGTTTGTGAGTTCGAGCCCCGCATCCCGTGAGCGTGGAGCCTGCTTTTGGATTCTCCGTCTCCCTCCCTCTCCGCCCCTCCCCTGCTCGTGCTCTCTCTCAAATGAACATTAAAAAAAATTAAAAATATATTTAAAATAGCATGTGGAATAGCTGTATGTGGCAAATCATCTTCAGGCACGTGGCCATGGATGAAGTTTGGGAACTCTTGTAAATTCTTCCCTGGTACATTATGAAGGCTGGCCTGAAGAGACCAAGAGACATTGCCATTGAGTGTGTTCTTCTTGCCCCACACCCTTCGTGTGGGGAACAGGAGTCTGTGGGATGAGGGCAGACCTCTGCCCTGTTCGGCTTGATGGTGCACAGATGAATGAACCGAGTTAGTCACAACTGCATTTTTCTGCAACTCTCCCATGTCGACGAGCTTTCCTCTAACTTAGGAAATCAGTAAATAATTATCCCTCTGCCCCCCTTACCCACTGCGTACCAGTTCACCGTGGCGTTTTGTTTTAAAATTTCATAACGACCGCAGCGGCCGGCTGCTTCTCATTCCGTGTATGTGGCCCGAAGATTAGTCGTGGAAATGGCGCGCCGTGGGCCAGCCTCGTTTATTTGGGTCGAGCTACAGAATTGGCCTCCGGAGCTAACTGACAGTGTGCAGGGAACCTCTTCAGGATCTTTCCAAAATAGAGCTGAGCTATGTTTAGCTTGTTAAGATAACCGGCCGGGGGAGGGAAGATAATGGGCAGGACGGCTTGTTGTGTGTACATGATTATGATTCATGGAGAAGAATCCAATTTTATAGAAACCACAGCCCAAATTAGAGAAAGCAAGCTTTTGGATTAAAATGATTTCTGTTGTGGTTGTAACATACCACAGTTTGATTTTTGTCCAGATGAAAACATTTGGTTTTCACTTCAGTAAATATTGTGGAGACATTGCCAGCTAATTCTGAAAAAGTAATGAAATACGGCTTTGGCAAAGCGCACACGCATTCTGTACTCCCGAATCCACTTATCTGATCCAAGTTCAGATTTTTTCCCACATTTGCTAATGCACTTGAATAATCAGAAGAGAAAATCTGCCCATAATTTTAGTAGAAAACTGTATCCGCTCAATACGCTTTTATAATCTCTGGGGGATTAGGGGGGAAAAAATATTCTCTTCCTCGGCTCTCCCCCCGCCCGCCCCATTCCTTAAGTCTTTTGAAGCCTTCAACTTTCATCAATGACCTCTCTAGAACTATAGTTCGTAAGGGAGGCAGGATGTACTTCTGTGTGGTAAGTCGGCCCCTGTCTGTTGTTAATTAGCATCATGGATGGTGCGAAAAGCACCAGGGAAAACCTGGACTTGAGGCGACCATCCTGGGAGCCCAAGGACAGAGCTCAGAAGGAGCCCTTTCTGTGAGACCGCTCGTATGTCCTGTCTTTGCCGGTGTCTGGCAGCAGGTAAGCCTTGCCATGGGAAGGGAAGATCTCTTTGCCGAAGCTCCCTGGTGTTGTCAGACCACCCAGCCCTCTCTCGCTTGCGCTTGCGTTTGCAGCCCCGTGATGCCTGTGTCCCGGAGCCCTAGACCCACAGGGCGCTTTAACAAGGCCTGCCTCATTGACATTTGGAGTAAAGAGTTTTCCCTCCTGAATCGTCTAGAGATGAATCTTGTTTCTAAAGGTTTTCTTTTTAATTAAAAAAATTCTTTTTAATGTTTGTTTGAGAGGGAGAGACAGAACGTGAGCAGGGCAGGGGTAGAGAGAGAGAGGGAGACAATCCCAAGCAGGCTCCCAGCCCCGAGCTGTCAGCACAGAGCCGGACACAGGGCTCGAACCCATGAATTGCGAGATCATCCCTTGAGCCGAAGTCAGATGCTTAACCCACTGAGCCACACAGGCGCCCCGAGGTGAAACTGACTTCTGACATACCAGGATCTAGAAGTTGCATACTATTTTTGATGGAAACTAGTTTGGTGGAAAACATACGTACTCTTGTATTTTCAAATACTGGTTTAACTTTCTGTGGATTCTGCATCACTATGATTATGTAAAACACCCGTTCACCCATGTTTAGACTGAGGAATGGGGGGTAATTTCCACTAGTGATAAATAACCCATACTGCTGTGTGCTTTTAGGGTTTTAAAATTCCCTTTCCTGCATCTTTTTTTGTGTCTAAGAGATTGCACTTTCTCTAAACTGATTGGTAAATTAGATAATCGAGCTTGAATCTAGGCTAAGAAGAGTCAGACGTGCCCTATGTGAATGCCTTTAACTAGTCGTGGATCCTGACACACTTTGTACTTCCTTTTATGTGTTAGAACTTGTTGCATGGCTATTCTAGCATGCAACAGTGTTTCTCCATCACCTTGATTATTTTCGCTTGAGCATGACTGAAGTCATGGGATGCTGTTTGACCGGTTTTGTCTCTGAGAATCAGCGCTCCTTTTGCTTTCTGCCCGTGTCCTGGTTTCTCCGGATCAGAATGCTAGCTGTGCCGATGGACCTGTGGTCAGGGACTTCGTGGATGTGCAGTCGCCACGTGGTAACGGAGTATCAGATTCTGTCAGGTGTCGTGTTCTCTGCTGGCTTCGGTTGGCCTAGACTGAGTTGGAAGGCTACGAGGGTACCCAGGAAGATTCTGGAGGTCTGTTCCTTCTGGGGCAGAAGCCAGCGGTTCACAAGGTGGCTCCTGGTAGACGGGTTATGTGGGTTGGCAGTGGCCTTGTGGACAGGCTCATAGACTGCAGGGCCACACCCAGGGGGAGATGGCTTGTTTGTAATGAGCGGCACCTGCCAGTGAGGAGCATTGGCACCAGGTGAGGACGTAAGCTAAGGGCTCAGAGTCGTTAACTGACCACCTTTCTCTCAGGGGTTCATTATTCCTGAGTATTGAGCCTTTCCCCCCACTTAACCACTTCTACCTTCTCTTAAAAGGTTTCCTTCCCTTCATCATACTGGCCTGGCCGTTTCCTGTCTGGTTTGAGAACCATTCATTACTTTTGTCTTTGAAGATGCTTGCTTTATCTTTGGGTCCAGACCAGCGAGCGGGTCAGTCATCGGACCTGAACCACAGTCTCCTTGTAGCCGGAGGGCGGTCAGCGCTTCTCCCTGTGCCCCAGAATGTGGGGCGGATCCGTCCACACCTGACTTAGAGCCACCTTCCTCAGGACTCAGTGGTGTTCCGAGTTTCCATCCAAGATTGTTCTCAGAAACAGCCCACCCCTGTTCTTCACATCTTATGTGTCTCTGCGATGGCCTCTGACTCTGTTCTAGAATGCCTAGGAGGTTACAGCAGTGTGTTTGTTTGCTGAGAGGCTGTTAGAACAGATGCATTGCTGCTTCTGTGGAATCAGTTACCCTGGGTGCTTTTCTTTGCGGAATATTGGCAGAACTTGCATGCTTTTTAGACATTCTCTCTGTTTTCATTCATTGGAATATAACATTCAGCCCATTCTCAAAATCATGAGTATAATGAATGTGGGAAAGTAGATATCTGACATATGAGCTTTTAAAAATGCTGAACAGGGATGCCTGGGTGGCTCCGTCGGTTAAGCCTCAGACTCGTGATTTCAGTTCAGGTCATGATCTCTCATGGTTTATGAGTTTGAGCCCTGAGTTGGGCTCTGCGCTGACATTGTGGAGCCTGCCTTGGATCCTTCCCTCTCCCTTCCCTCCCTCCCCCTGCCCCTCCTCTCTTCTCTAACACACCCAAAATAAACTAAATAGAATCTGTAGAGGATTTTTTTTTTAAGTGGAAGTTAATTCTTTTTCATATGTTGCACCTGGTTTTCAGCTGATTTCGATTTGGAATATTGACCATTTTTCTCAGTCTTAATCCCCCCCCTCTTTTTTGTTTTTGGTTTTGAAGATGACTCCCCATTGGCCTTGATTGCAGAGTTCACTGTGTTTCTTGCTGAGGGGAGACTGGGGGAGGCTGGAGGGGCACCTGCCGCCCCCCCGCCCCCGTGGGTGCATCCCTTCCCCGCTGTCCCCCTGGCTGGCTGCAGCGTCCGCGGGCTGCTGCGTGCTCTCCGCACACACCTGCTCTTCCCAGTGCTGGTCCATGTGTCCCAAGATCGAGCCCGGGGAGGCTCTTCTTTAGAAGAGCTCAGATCTGGGTATTTTAATCTGGAAGGAAATGGAAGAGATGGTCCACCCATTGTATGCCAGGAGGAGTTAGAGCCTGTGGTAAAATAATTGTCGGTCTGTGTCTCATGAGTGTGAGATACCGTTAGTCCAGCTGTTTTAAGGTACCTGAGCTGTTAGACTGGGGACCAGGGATCCACCAGCGCTGGTTATTTGACGGAACCTCACCCACCCTGTGCATGGCCTGACGCAGCCCTCCCGAGGCGGAAACCGGGCAGGGTGCTGTCCCCTCTTTTCCTCATCAGTCTACCGCTGATTATAAAACCACTTTAAAACTTGTATAGATATGTCGTTCCAGGGGAAGTATGCCTAGTTTTCTTTCCTTTCTTTTCCTTTCCTTTCCCTTTCCCCTTTCCCCTTTCCCCTTTCCCCTTTCCCCTTTCCCTTTCCCTTTCCCTTCCCCCTTCCCCCTTCCCCTTTCCCTCCTTTTGTTTTCTTTTGTTTTCTTTTCCTTCTTTTGTTTTCTCCTTCCTTCCTTTCCTCCCCTCCCTCCCTCTCTTGTAGCTTCTGGTCTATGAGAACCTTCCTTCTGGAAGGAAGCAGGAAAACCTGCTTCTAACTGGAAATGATCAAAGGGGCGAAAACAACAACAGGGGAATGGCTTTTGTTAGCCTGCAGCCCAGCCTTTTCTGCCGGGTGGAGTTGCAGTTCTACCCGGTGCTGTGGCCCTTGTAATTCTGGGAGTTTTGAACATGCACAGATGTCATGACTGCATAGAAGAAGGCGGCTTGGAGGGCTGTCGCTGCGCTCTTCGCCTTCTGCAGGGTGGGTATCGGGGTGGCCGCTTGGCCCCCTGATGCTGCCCATTCACGTCCATGTCCTTGCTGGATCGTGTGGCCCAGGACCTGGAGGGGGTGGTTTGCGAGGTCTCCACCGGGAAGGAGAACGGATTGGTTACCTGTGTCTTAGTCGCTACCCCGGGTGTTAGCTTATCCACGGGAGAGTGGGCAAGAGAAGAAATGAATTTCACACTTAATCCTCCTTCCGCTACTTGGGAGAAACTCTTCCCCAAAGTACTTCATGGAAGATTAAAACTGTTGGGCGTCTGGGTGACTCAGTGGATTAAGCATCCGACTCCTGCTCAGGTCATGGTCTCGTTCATGAGTTCGAGCCCGGGGTTGGGCTCTGTGCTGTTGATGAAGTTCTGGGGTGATAGTGGTCTGGAGCCGACGACCAAGAAAGAATTCTTGAAGGCATCTTTGGTGCAGAAAGGTGATTTTTTATTAAAGCACGAGGATGGGACCCCTGGATAGGAAGAGCTTGGGGTCGTGACGGTTAACTCATTACATGAGGGGGTTGGGATAGAGTAAGTCTCCACAGAATTTTGGAAGCAAGGTTTCCAAGACCTTGGGGGACTGGCTGTTGCTAGGGAAACACCATTCATTACCGTTTAATAAAACCTCCGTCATGAGACCCTTTGGATGCATATCGATGGGCTATAAGCTTGGAGTAGAATTGCCAGCATATATTTTAAAGGCAGTTGAGATAGAGGAAGTAGATTTACAGGATCCTCGAAGTTGGGATAATGTTAAACTAAAGTTCTTTTGTCCCCAGCAAAGTGTCCTCATCGAGGCAGCTAAGCTCCTAGAGAGAGGTCACTGCCAGTTTCAGGGACTTGTCAATGGGCTGCAGGCAGTAAGGGATAATTTTTCACTTGCCTTAGTATCCCATGTACCATGGCAAGGACTTAAACTCCTTTCCTCTCTTCTCGGGTAGCCGGGGGG
>NW_027530974.1:13633382-13636247 GCF_008692635.1 Crocuta crocuta
TAGCCGGGGGGGAGGGGGGGTGTCTGAGGAATATCACCCATATTCCATCTGGTGTGAAGGGGGTGCCAGCCTGTATTTTCCCCCACACTCCCCCATCACTGTCAGCACGGAGCCTGCTTCAGACCCTCTGTCTCCCTGCCCCTCCCCTGCTCAGGCATGCGCGCGCGCTCTCTCTCTCTGTCTCTTTCTCAAAAATAAATATTATAAAGAGACTGTCGTTGCTGGAAATTAATTTGGGAGATTTTCTTTGGATTTTAAGCAGCCGCTGGTCCTAAACAATATACCTATGAGTTGCATGATCTTCTAAATTGTCATTGTGAGATCAAGAACCATATTGTGCTTCTTCCTAATAGCAACCTTCTTTTCTGGTGTTACTGCTTTATCTTCAATTCAGAGATGAAAACATCTGGGGGCTTGAGGAGGTTAAGGTGTACAAGGAGCGTGAGGGATGTGGGGTTTTCCTCTTGGAAGGGTTTTTGTTTTGTGTTTTAATCCAGCACTTTTAGTGAGTCTTGTGCAGGAATTTATTTTAATAATTTTACATGCTATTAACCTGATCATAATATCTAGGTAGCTTCCCAATATATTATGATTTTTGGGAATCTGTGTCTGTCACTCAGCCCATGTGAATTCAAGAGCATTCCCGTATATCAGGAAATGTATTCTGTTATTAACCACTTGGTTTGTCTTTCATTTTTAAGTTCATTTGTTTAAATTCACATGATGTTTAGTACATTAAATGGATAGCCTGGAATAGTCTTTCTCTCTTCCTTGACATTGCAAGTAGGTGTTTTTACTTTTACTCCCCACCCCCACCCTCAACCCCTCACAGCGATTCATAGGAGATATAAAATTTTTTATTTTTGTTGTGTTGGGTGAATGGCATCATTCCCCTACTGGGGCGATTTTGCTTGAAATCTGTTGAAAGGACACAGATGGAGTTTTATTTCCTGGGGGATATTTGAAAAACGCAAGTGGCCATGGAGATGAACAGCTCCGTTTTATCTGCTCAGGCCTGAGGATTCAGGCTTGTTCGTACCTTAATAAACATCTCCGTGTGTCGTGCTCTTTCTGGAAGGCGCGAGGGCCCAGGCCTGTGTTCATGAGCCCTCTCCCTTGCACCCACCAGGCTCTCCTGCGCTGCCCAACAGCATGGTCTATTTCGGAAGCTCTCAGGATGAGGAGGACGTCGAGGAGGAAGACGATGAGACGGAAGACGTCAAAACAGCCACCAACAACACTTCATCTTCCTGCCAGTCAACCCCCAGGAAAGGAAAAACCCACAAGCACGTTCACAACGGACATGGTAGGTGCCCTCTTGATTTGCGGGGGTAGAAACAGACAGAATCCACAACTCTGACTTCAAGAGCTGGAACAGGTCCTCTGTTGAGATGACACAGTGAAGGCCGCGTGGCCACATGGGGGACAAAGCTAGTCCTGGACACCTCTCTGGGTGCCAGAGAGACAAGTACGTGACCATGCATCCGCGTGTGCTCTGCGTGGACAGGTTGTTAAGACACGGGGATGGGTGCTCTTGCACTGGGGAGGCGATGTTCAATCCCGTGCGGCTGCAGGTTATCGCAGTCGGAAGAGGACGAGGTCGCATCTAAACAGGGACGGTTAAGAAGATCTCCTGAAAAGTCTTTCATGATCAACGTAAATTATTGCGATTTTAGCGGGAGGAGGTCGCGTAGGAAGAGAACTGTTAGTGAGCATATGTGATCCAGTAAACACATGGATATTGTGGGCTAGACCGAGTGTGTTTTCTTTTCCTCGCATTACCGTGGGTGGCGGGAGGACACGAGTGGCCGTCGGTGAGGAAACGACTCGAGTGAGTGGGCTGTGGACGGGCCCAGTGGTTTTTCAACAAGGACGTGACGTAATTGGAGTCATGCTGGGGGAAGATGAAGCTGGCGTCGGTTGTGAGGATTGCATGGAGGGAAGGGAGCCGAGGAAGGGGACGCCCCCTCGGAAGGCTGAATTGTGGACAGTCACCTGGCCGGTAACAAGGGACTGAGAGTTGGCCGTGGCGCTGTCACTGGGAGGAGGAGGGGGTGGATGGGGAGACGTAGCAGGGGTAAGTTAAGAGGACTTGACGTGACTGGGGACGTAAGCAGGAAAAGACGAGGAGGAGAGTGGGGCATGGAGATTGGGGGCAGGGAGGTACCGTGGCCACTTCCTGTGGGGCTCCTGCCCGGGCATCCCGTGTCCTGCAGGACTTGAGGGAGCCACAGCCCCCGCCTGGGAGTGGCAGCAGACCAGCGCTGTCAACAGGCGAATAAGGCAAAGGAAGATGTCTCCCATTTCCCCTCCATGACCTGTGCCTTGAGCTACCACTCGTTTTTCTGGACCTAGAGGGAAATAGAGGCTCGGGTCAGGCACAGGCTAGACATCACGGGAATGTATCTGGCTTTCACCGTTGTGACATTTTTGCCATGTCAATATAACGATCGTGTGTCCTGCCTCTTGCGGGGACCGCGTGCAGGAGGCGTGCAGACCTAGTAAAGGATGAGACCCGCTTTTTAAGAGCTTAACAGTTTAGTTGGGGAGATGGGGTTAATAACCTCGGTGCAGAATACAAAATGGAGGCTTAATTCGGACCTTCTAGGAAGAAGGTTTCCACCTACAGCTGTGGTTCTCAGGAAGTCATGGGGCACCTGGGTGGCTCAGTCGGTTAAGCGTCCGACTTCGGCTCGGGTCATGATCTCACGGTTCGTGGGTTCGAGACCCGCATCGGGCTCTGTGCTGACGGCTCAGAGCCTGGAGCCTGTTTCAGATTCTGTGCCTCCCTCTCTCTCTGACCCTCCCCTGCTCACGCTGTCTCTCTTTCTTTCTCTCTCAGAAATAAGTAAAACATTAAAAAAA
>NW_027530974.1:13636629-13650077 GCF_008692635.1 Crocuta crocuta
AAGAAGTCTTGATAGTTGGAAGAGGGCTACGTAGAGAAGTTGGAATGCAGGTGTAAGTATAGATGTGAACTTGACGTGGACAGTCATGAACTGGGGTGCGTTGCCTGGTGGTGGGACGGCTGTCCCACCTGAGTATGGGGGGGTGTTCAGGGTGACTGGGCGTAACCAGATGGAGCTGATGACGTGCCCTACTGGGCGGAAGGAACTGTTTCTGTGTGGAGAATGGGAAACGGTGGAGAATTTTCGATGTGGAAATAAGACAGAAGAGATCCAAGGAACTCAGCCAAGAATAAGCATTGGGGGCTGGGTTCGGGAACATACGATGGCTCGCGTGAGTGCGAAGGCCTCTGGAAGTAAAGGGGAGCAGCTTTTCACTGCTGCCTGGAGGTAATAGAAGAGGAATTAGGAAAGGAGGGGGTTTGGGGGCTAGTTAAGAACTTTATTATCTGCCGAGTTTGCAGCGATGGTGGAAGACAGAACTCCTGAGAACAGACTGGGGAATTCATCGTCCCGGAGCTGCTGGCCGATGCAGTCAGAAGGGGTGAGCTTTCTGAGGTAGAATGAAGCAGGAAAGGAGGCTTGTGGGGATGTGCATTTTGTTTGAATTCTTGGGAAGATACTTTCTAGTTTTACTTTGGGTTTAATATGAGTCGGGAGTGAATAAAAAACAAGCAAAACAAGAAATTAGACTCCTATTGGTTGCTCTCTGTGTTCAGATGATAGAAATTGATTTCCTCAGGATAGTAGCTGAATTATCCCTTGGTACTGTTTTTCATTGTCCCACTGTGTTGGCTGGGTGAATTCATCAGTGTTTTAGGGTTTCTGGACCCGGTTCCAATGTGGTAGGTAAGTAGCTCCCTCCCCCTCCCCCGCAACACCCAGCAGTTTTCCGTCCCGCGTGGGGTTCTGCGAATTAAACTCCATTCTGACACTACCTACCTAGAGATTGCATGTGACTCCACAGGTTAAGGGCTCTGTCCTATAAGGCTGCCCCTTATCCCCCACCTCAGATGCCACCCGCAAGCCCTCCCCCCACCCTCCGCTATTCCTTGGGCACCAGCTCTACATTGGAGGTTCGAATGAAATCCCCCTCAGGTTTGACTAATTTATTAGAGTGGTTTACAGAACTCAGGGAGACACTAAGCCTTCAGCAGTTTGATAAAGGCTACCAATCACCGGCCAGATGGAGAGAGATGGGGTGGGGGGGCGGTATAGGGAGAGGGCACGGAACTTCCACACCCTGTCCAAGCATCGTCTTAGGTCCTCCAGCCCAGAAGCCTTTAGAGTTTTGTCGTTTTGGGTTTTTATGGAGACATCATTTCATAGTTAGGATTGACCAAGTCATTGGTCATTGGCTGATTCAACCTCTCTGTCACCTTCCTCAAGGTCAGGGGAGTCAGACTGAAGGTTCCAGTCCACTGCTCACATGGTTGGTTCCCCTGGCACCCACCCACCGTCCTTAGGAACTTTCCAAAGTTTCCCTCACTAGACATCTGTATCCCTCAACGCCTAGGAAATGCTGGGGTTTGGGAAGCTGGGAGCCAGGAATCATGAGTAGGGACCAAATACAGATCTTCATGACAAAGTATATATTTCTTATAAATCATGCTGTCTCAGTCAGATCACATGGGTCTGTTGAGTTAATCCACCCAGGTTGAGTCCCCAACTTCTCCTTTTCAGCTTATTTGGACTTGCTGTTCACTGGACAGTCTTCCCATTGACTCACCTTCCAGTGTCCAAGTTACCATCATTCACCTGCAGGGGGCATACTCTCTTGAATTCTTTTTTTCACATGAGCTGCAGAGAGGGGACATGAAGGGGCAGTGGGTATCTGGTGGCACATTACAAAGTCTCAGGACGGGGTGGGGTGAGGGAGTTGGCTGACTTACCTGAGGGAAGAGGTTTTGCCTTGACCACGGTCATTGTGATGTGGAGTCCAGGAAAATAGATCTGTAGCTACCCGTCTTTGCCTGGGCCTGTGCCCGCACACAGGTAGACTTCTCTAATTTTTTTTAAATGTCAGATCTTACCACTTTAAGTAGTTACCATATGAGTGAAAATGATTTCGTGGCAACTAAAAAGTTTTTAAATGTTCACTTGGGGGATCTGCTTGTTGAAATGCTCTGGGGTTCATTTTGTATAATGATGAATTTTCCGTCCCTTCCTGGGTAGCGGGCTGGGGGACAGTGTGTCGTTGGATGGCAGTTTGGGGTGCCTGAGCTGAGAACCCCGATGCCCCTCTCACTGTGTCTTCTGCCTGTGCACTCTTGCACACTTTCTTCTCTTCCTCCCCGCCTGTGCTGTCTTCCCTGGACAGAGAGCAGATGAGAAGCAGGATCAAGGAGAGAGCCCAGGCCAGCCTGGCCACGCCAGAGCTCTGAATCTGCCCGCACTTGCAAATGCTTTCTGTGCTTTCCTTGATGCGACTTCTAGAAACCAAGGGTGCAAGGCCCTGTATTTCCTATCTGTGCTAATTCTAATAGTGCTCGTTCCTGTGTGTTTACTTCTAACGACTGTTTTCTTCACAGTGGGTATTGGGTACATCTCTCTTCTTAAAGTTGTAATTCAGGTATTGTGTGTAGAGGGTGCTATCATGTATAGTGTATATATTTATCTTCCAAGGAATGGAGTGTCTCTGATCTGTTGTTTTTCTGTTTTCATTTGGGGCTGTTAAGACAAAGGACCACCGCTCTGATTTTTCCTGAAGCAGTTGGCTTCTAGCTTTAGTTGGATTGAGTTCATCTGTGATGAACCCAACCCCCAACCTCCAGCCCTCTCTCTATCTTTTTAGATTGTCTTTTTTTTTTTTTAAAGTTTATTTTTGTGAAAGAGGGAGAACGTGAGTGGCGGAGGGGCAGAGAGAGAGAATCCAAAGCAGGCTCTGTGCTGTCAGCATGGAGGTCGGTGTGGGGCTCGAACTCCCAAACCGTGAGTTCATGACCTGAGCTAAAACCCGGAGTCGGATGCTTAATCTCCTGAGCCCCCCGGGCGCCCCTGATTATGTCTGCCTTTGAGCAGGTAAGGGGTTGGTTACAGTTGCAAAGGTTCACTCCAGTCGAGTTCCAGAACCCACCTAAATGTGGCGGAGGGGTGATGGGGAGAGATTTGCAGGAGCCTGCCAGATGCCAGTCCTCCTTCCTGTGGTACCATATTGTCATCTGAAGCCCTGACCTTGTTCTGTCTGTGGGGTGTGCTCATTCCTGTACCAGCCCCCCATCTCCCATGGGCACTTAACCTCTGGAATTCAGTTCATTAGCCCCGTAGAAAAGTATGGATTTGTTTTGTGTCTGAGTGTGTAATGTTGCTGTGAGCATGGAGACATTCCTTCTACGTCCTTTTACATTCTTTTTTTAAATAAAAAATATGTTTTTAATGTTTATTTTTGATGGGAAAGAGGGGCAGAGAGAAGGGGAGATACAGGATCCAAAGCAGCCTCTAGGCTCTGAGCTGTCAGCACAGAGCTTGATGCAGGGCTTGAACTCACTAAGCATGAGATCATGACCTGAGCCGAAGTCAGATGCTTACCTGACTGAGCCACCCAGGCGCCCCAGTGTTCTTTTACATTCTAAATGAACGTGGTTGCCAGTAAAGTTATTCTCCTATGAGGTGTTCGGACTACCCAGCAAATCAATTACACGGAAGTACCAGATCAGCTCCACTCTAGTATCTCCTGCAAAATTAGTTTGTGAGATTTTGGCGGATGTTAACGCCTGTGAGTGTTGGGAAAAGCTTTTGTGTTTGCTTCTTCCTGAAAATGTTGTATTTGTGGAGGATTTGGAAGGGAGGTCTGGCCATCATTTCACTGGGAAAAGGACTAAAACACAGTCCTAGCCTTCTTGAGGGCAGGATCTTGCCCTATTAAGCACGTAGGGAGTTTTTTGGAGTTAAATTTGTGTCCTACATAAAATAAGTGTAATTGATGTGCACATGAGAAACGTGCTAATTTTAGTGCTTTGGAAGGTGACCCAGATGAACGAGGAACAGGGATCTTTCCCTCAAGGAGCTGATGGTCTGGGAAACTCCCTGGAGAATCCCGTCAGAAACGGCCGAAGACCTTCACGCTCTGCTCTGTCCATGTGTTTTCCAATCACACAGGCTTAATGTCTGGTTCAGGCATCCCCTCCTCCCTTTGTGTCGCTTTGTGTTTGCCGCTTCCTGTCCCTTCCGGTGTGTCCCGCTGTTGTCCCGTGCCACCTGTCCTGTGACTGATCAGCCTCCCTCACCCCAGTTGCCAACGTCTTCCATAAGAAGGGGCCACGTTGGGTACAAGCAGCCAAGGTCCTTGAGTGTGTGTTTGGACCCCGTTAAAAATGATGTTTCTGTAAGTTCTTGTGTGTTTGAAAGGGTTTGTGAACTTGTTCTCGCTTTTCGGGCATCTGAGTACCAAACGTTTTGGGGAGAAGGAGAACCCGAGTTTCCGTGTCGGGGAGCATGCCAACGGAGAGATCATGGGGCCCTTTCTCTCCCTGCCGCTTTCCCTGCCTTCCTGAAGTGAAAGACGTTCCTTGGCAAGCATGTTCCGTGATCATGCTTGTATTCTGGAAAGGTGAACCAGGATTGCATTTTGAAAGATGGATTGTGCACAGCTTAGAGGCAGGAACAAAGAACCCTCTACGAGACTTCCGCACTAGCCTGTAGGGGATCCTGAGGTTGTAATGGAGGTGTCCTCGGGACGAAACGGAAAGGTCACATCGAATAGGTTGTTGACACACAGAGATGGCTGAGTGGCCGTGAAGATCGGGTACAGGTGCGTCTTCAGACGCTGCCATGCTCTGTGGGACACATTCCTTGGGGGAGAGCTGCCCGTGAACTAGCGGACGTTCCCACTCTCGAGACCCTGCGGCCTGACAGCCGAGGGCCATCAGCCTTAGACTTTCATCGGGATGCCCAGGTTGCATGCAGGGAGCAGAGAACAGCAGTGCTCCAAGCTCAGACTCCAGACTCTGCCCCACCCAGCCGACGTGCCCATGCCTCCCTTGAGCATGCGGCTCAGTATTTCTTAGCCTCAGGCTCTTGGTCTGGAAGGCGGAGAGGAAGCAAATGGTCCGTAGGCCCTCTGTTTACTGCCTGTGCGGACACGTTCGTAGTTGGAGGGTGATTTCTCTCCTTGGTTTTTGGTAGGTGGTCTCCCATACCTGCTTTTCTGTGTGAGGGTGAGTTGAGGGCTGTTTACCACACATGACAGTAAGAATTCGAGAGGTTCTTCTTTTTTTCCTTAATCTTGTTAAAAGTTTATTATTGGGGGTGGGGGAGGTGGCACCTGGGTGGCTCAGTCAAGTGTCTGACCGGCTCAGGTCATGATCTCCCCATTTGTGGGTTCGAGCCGTGTGTCAGGCTCTGTGCTGACAGCTCAGAGCCTGGAACCTGCTTAAGATTCTGTGTTTCCCTCTCTCTCTGCCTCTTTCCCACCTGCACTCTTGTCTTTCTAAACACTAAAAAAAATGTTTTTAAATTTATTATTTTTTGAGAGAGACTGCCAGCTGGGGAGGGGCAGAGAGAGGGAGGGACAGAAACCCAAGAAGGCTCCTGACATGGGGCTTGAGACCATGACCCGGGCTCGATCCCACAAACCATGAGACCACGACCCAGTCAGAGTTCAAGAGTCAGACGCTTAACTGACTGAGCCACCCAGGTGCCCTAGGAATACTAGAGTTTTTAGAACGTGTGCACCTATGTGATCTCTTGATTCCATCTGCTCTACGACAGTCATTGTGAAGTGGCCCAGGCCGGTGGGGAAGTGGAAAACCTGATGTTTTTGCACCCATCACTCCAGGTGGCAGGTTGCAGCAGAGTCAAGGTTTCCGAAATGCCTCTGGCCCCATACAGGATTCTGTGTAGGGGTGAGTGGTGAGCATCAGTGTTCGTGGTGGGCAGCTTGCACTGTGATGGTGGATGTCCCACTCCCATCTGGTAGGCAGTGTCAGGAAAACTGGCACCACCGGCCCCTGCCTGGGCTGTACAGCTTGGGTCCCCACTTGTGCGATTGCCTGCATGGCTTTTATGTCCTTGGCAGCTGGATAATTACCTACGAGGATGGTGGTGCTTCTCTGCAAGACCATTGGAGGGAGGGAGTTGAAGTCAGCTCAGAAATGTACATGCGGTTCGCAGTGCTCCTTCAATTTCAGGAGACTCAGAGAAAGATGAATGGGTTTGTTTGAAAAAGAGAAGTCAAAAGGGTCGACCATGTAAAAAGAAAAAAAGGAGATGTACTCTTTGGAGAAGATCGGTTGTTTCTGAGGAATGTGGGGGCTCTGTCGTTCCCGGTTAGGTGAGCTGCCTCACTCTGTGTGTTCTGGTCGCTCTCTTCTGTAAAGGAGGCAGATGATCAGGAAACAAACCACTGCCAGCCAGCAGTTTATGAAATAAAGCAAGTCCTAGCGATGATTGGGAGGAAGTTCCTGGCAGGGGAATGTGAGATCATCTGGTGGTCACTATTTTCCACAGTAGAGGAAGGACTCCTTGATGCTAGAAGCTTGCCACCCATAGGTGCTACAAGTAAAATGTAGTAGTCTTTGAAAGTGGAATATTCAGCTTTGTATAGCTTACCCGAGCATTTCTGGTAGTTAAAATTCTATAATACCCAGGTGCCCAGTATGTTTGTCCTTTTTTGTCTGTTCGGTTCCTACAAAGGTCTTTATCATCATCGAAAAGTCATCAGCAGCTTTGTGTCCTGCCTATTTTAAGCTCCATGTTAGGGGCGCCTGGGGGGCTCAGTCAATTAAGCATCTGACTTCGGCTCAGGTCATGATCTCACGGTTCGCGGGTTCGAGCCCTGCGTCGGGCTCTGTGCTGACAGCTAGCTCAGAGCCTGGAGACTGGTTCAGATTCTGTGTCCCTCCCTCTCTGCCTCTCCCTGGCTTGGTCTCTGTCTGTGGCTCAAAAATAAATTATAAAAAAAAATTAAAGCTCTATATTAGCTGGATGTTTCTAGGTGAGGCATTTAACTTCTCTGATTAATATCCTCTTCCATGCAGTGAGGACAGAGTAGATGAGCGCTCACTTATTCATTCACTTATGTGCCAGCCTAAAGAGAAATTAATGCATGTGTCTCGTGTGTAGGAATAGCTCCCATTGGGATCTTTTATAATGGGTAGTGGGCGCTGCTGTGCATTTATGGGGAAGGACTTTCCCAAGAGCACCTGTTTGGCCGGGTAACAGATCCTTCCCTAAAACGCTGGCCTGGATGAGGGCACACTCCTCTGTGGTTGAAGGTTCTCAGAATTGTTGATTATTTTCACACGAGAAAGTGGAGAGCGAGCTACTTTTTCATGCTTCTCCATGACAGGGGGTCTCTTTTGTCCCCGTGGTGTGTGTCCCTACTGTGTGTCCTGGAGATGTTGCGGTAAGTCTGGAAGTCCAACAGCATCTCCCCTAGGAGGGTCCCCGCCCCTGAAACGTGGGGAAGTCTGTGCACGGAAAACAAGATGGAGAACATTAACACTTGATTTTTTTGGAGTAGCTTTGGCCAAAAATTGTTCATTGGGCCACGTGACCAGGAGGAGAGGTTTCTTGGGCTGTGTTAGTTTGATGAAACCGGAAGCCAGACTGCCGATGATGTCCTGGTTTACCTTATTTCTCCCCAAAGCCTGGACCCCTCTCTGTCCCCCGGCTCCGTGAAGTGTCCAGGGTGATGTAGGGAGCACGCGTGTGGCCCGGGGCGTGGACATCCCCCGGAAGGCGGTGCCGAGGGAGAGTACATGCACCCACGACTTGGCCGTGACCTTGCCATCAGTGTCCGATTGGGCTGTGCTCGTCCTCTGTGGGCGCAGAGCCCAGACCCCAGCAGTCTCCTGCGAGAGCCTGCTGTCCCCAGGCAGACGTGACCCCGGAGTGTAACGTGCTCCTTTCTGATCTGCCGAGCAGCCTCATGGAAATGCATTTGTTTATTAAAATACATAATCTGAAATGACACGGGCAGCATCACGCGCATTGTCAGCCCTGGGTCACCACTCAGGGGTTACAATAACAACGCCTTCGGCAGCTTCTCGTTCACCAGCTCTTCAGACTTTCCAGAATACTCTTACATATACAGAACCTCAGATGATCCCAACAATAGAGCCCTTAGGTAATCCCGATTTGGAAACAAAACCCCACCATCAAAACACTGCTCTGGGGATATTTATATTACGAGTTGATACTTGAAATGGCTTAGTTTGTGAAAAGTGCTCCTCACTGGTTATTTTTTTTTTCCCAGTGGGCTAAGCGTGGTAGACTGGAGGCATGAATACATCCGTTTGGAATGACCTTGGCCTTGGCTTTCCTCTGTGTTGTCGCCGTGGTGAGGCGTTCCTTCTCCTTTGCAAAGGGGACCTTGGGGAAGGCCACCGCTCACGGCAGCCGCAGACGGTGAACTTTTCACCTGCTTTCTTGCCCCTATGAGACAGAGGACAAAGGGGTTTGGAGCCTTGTCCCCCTTTGTGCCCCTCTCTTTCTGAAGAGGGACGTTGCCCAGAAGACTTTTTAAACAACATGTCATTGGACTCCCAGCTGGAATGATTTAATTGCTTTTGGATTCACACCGGGGGCACGTTGTGCCAGAGCCAAAAAACAGTCCTTTGGATGAATTTACCATGTTTCTGCCTCGGAGGAGGTGCATTCCTTCCTCTCTGTGCTGGGTAGGGGGCATGAGCAGGGCCGGGGTCTCCTCATGGCCGCGTGCAGCGAGGACATGCTCTCCAGCCGACAGATGGCTTCTGTCTTGGTGGGGCGTCCTCTTCACCTTTTCTTCACCTTGGCCAGCTCCAGGCCCCGCCGCCGCGCCCCCNCCCGACGCGGGCCTCGAACTCATGAATCTGCAAGATCATGACCTGAGCTGAAGTCAGACGCTTAACCGACTGAGCCACCCAGGCGCCCCTAGGACCGTGGTTTTGTTTTGTTTTGTTTTGTGTGTGTTTAATATCATTTATAGTCAAGTTAGCTAACATACAGTGTATATACTACGTGCTATTGGTTTTGTGGATAGATTCCCGTGATTCATCGGTTACATACAACACCCAGTGCTCATCCCAACAAGTGCCCTCCTCAATGCCCATCACCCATTTCCCCCCCCCTCCCCTCCATCAACCCTCTGTTTGTTCTCTGTACTTAAGAGTCTCTTATGGGTTTCCCTCCCTCCCTGTGTTTGAAACTGTTTTTTCCCCTCCCTTCTCCCATGCTTTTCTGTGCGCTTTCTCAGTTTCCACATATGATATCTGACTTTCTCTGACTGACATATGTCACTTAGCATAATACCCTCCAGTTCCATCCACGTTGCCACAAATGGCCAGATTTCTTTCTTTCTCATTGCCAAGTAGTATTCCATTGTGTATATATAAACTACATCTTCTTGATCCATTCACCAGTTGATGGATGTTTGGGCGCTTTCCATGTTTCCATGTTTCCAGTGCTGCTGTTGAGAGCGCTGCTATGAACATTGGGGTACATGTGCCCCTATGCATCAGCACTCCTGAATCCTTTGGATAAATTCCTAGCAGTGCTATTGCTGGGTTGTAGGGGAGTTCTACTGTTAATTTTTTGAGGAACCTCCACAGTGTTTTCCAGAGGGGCTGCGCCAGTTTGCATTCGCATCAACAGTGTAGGAGGGTGCCCCTTTCTCCACATCCTCGCCAGCATCTGTTTCCCAAGTTGCTCGTTTTAGCCACTCTGACAGCGTGAGGTGGTATCTCCATGTGGCTTTGATTTGTATTTCCCTGATGATGAGCGACACTGAGCATCTTTTCATGTGCCTGTTGGCCATCTGGATGTCCTCTTTGGAGAAGTGTCTGTTCATGTCTTCTGCTCATTTCTTCACTACTGGATTATTTGTTTTTCAGATGTTGAGTTTGGTAAGTTCTACATAGCTTTTGGTAGGAGCGTGTTTTTAAGGAGCAGTAGTCCGTGCAGTGTGGACAAGTTTTTATTTCTTCCCATCCTCCACCTCTGCATTTCGGGATGCTTGACCTCTAGTGGTCATTTATGGCTTGCAACCTTTGGGTTTTTTTCCCCTTCTATCTATTTTATTTTTCACTTTTAAATGTTTATTTTGATAGCGAGCGATCATGAGTAGAGGTAGCAGCAAAGAGAGCAAATCCCAAGCAGGCCCCACACTTTGAACACGGAGCCAAAAGTGGGGCTTGATCCCATGAACCTTAAGATCATGACCTGAGCAGAAATCAAGAGTTGAATATCTGACTGACTGAGCCACCCAGGTACCCCTTTTCCTTATCTTCAGCGAAGATAAGGAAATTCTCCTAAAGGTCACAGTTAAAGAAGAGGAGTGATTTTTCGAAGATTTCTAGGATAACTAAACAAGTGCATGTGTGTGGGTATCTGCCTGCTAAAAGTGTTATATTGGTTCATCATTACTACCATACACATGATTGAAAAGCTCCTGAGCCCAGAACAACCTTGTCAATTGATGAGAATCCCAGAAAGTTAGCATGTTTCAAAAGCCCGGCACACAGTGAGCTCTGAGAGGTGGCTGTTGAGTGCTGTCCGCATGGTGTACCAGACCTTACCTTACCAGGTTGGGCCGTTTTCCAGTGTGGTAGAGGCTTGTCAGGCATGCCTTATCTGTGAGCGTAATCAGCATATGCCCGTTTTCTTCTCCTTTCCTTTAAGCCTGGGTTACGCCGGTCCATGCAGGACCTTAGGGACCTATGTGCACACTGAGCAGCGGCCCCGGCCCACTGTCCTACCTCACCGTGGAGATGCCTCTTCCCGGTAGTGGTGGAGCCGCTCTGAGCTTATCCAGATCTCCACGACGGCTGATGGGGAGAATCTTCTGACTCAGAAGCTTTCCTAACCAGCTGTCATTGGGCCAGTTACTGGAACCTCACTTTCTCCGTTTATAAAACAGCTAACGATGACATGTGGCTTTTTCGATTGGGGTGAGGCTGGGGGAGGGAGGAAGGGAAGTGGCTGCTGACAGACACGGTGTTTCATTTGGGGGTGTTGAAAACATTTTAAACTTACATCATGGTGTAATGGGCTGCACAGCTGTGAATATGCAGCACTCTGTGCTTTAAATGCGTGGATCACACATCATGTGAATTCCAACTTATTAACAATAAACCGAAATCTGGATGAGTGACAGAAGCACCCCGCACAGTGCCTGGTGCTTGGTGGGCCCTCCGAGCGCAGAGGCTGGCCACTGTCTGTTACCGGCGTCCCGCCCCACACCTCTTCGGAAGAACTGTGGCACTTCGCAGTTAATTAACACACTGCATTAGATTTTCAGAATCTCGAATCCGTTCTGTGGTCCAGAATTGGCCGGGATGTGTTTGCATCACATGCGTTGTAAATGGAGTTGTTGAGCTCTTTGCCACACGGCCTGGTATTTGCTATTTCAGCTGATTTCATTGGGCCTGTCTTCAGGGGAATGTACAGTTGGGAAGATGTCCCACTCCCAGAGCCTCTAAAATGTGCATATAGAATTTCCGAGTCCTTTGTTTCCTGGCTGGGGGCTGGGTGAAGGTGTTTTGTGATACAGGAGCAGCTGCCAATATTTATTTGAGGGGCCTTGCTTGACAGCAATACTTCCTGCAAGGCAAATATTCCTATATTTAGCTTTACTGTACTGGTATTTTTATTTTGAAAATTACCAGTTGTCTAACTTGGATAGTTGATCGTGTTTTCCGGGAGGGAGGGGGGGTGTTGCCTTCCACACGCACCCTTGTGCACATTTTCAAGGTGTTCTTCTCCAAATGTGCTGTGAATAATGCGATTCCTTGTTCAGATCGAAAGGTGGGCCAGATACCTTATCCTATACTTGAGATGTTGTCGGCCTTCTGGAATACCCTTCCCTATAGGGTTGGTTTTGAATCTCTAGACTGCAAACTACTGTATTCATTTTGTTCTTCAAGACTTAATGCACATCCCTTCTAAGTATAACCCATAGTTCTGTGCTCTTTGTCTCATTTCTTGAGAGTGATAGAGCATGAAGTCCCTTTCGGCCTACTGTCTGCCGTCCCAAAAGGCCATTTGCCCAGACGTCCCTCCCCATGCCCTGCTCTGGCACATCGGAGAATGCAGATGGCTCTGAGCCCCCTGGTGTGGCCACCAGGCAGGGCAGTGGCGGGGGGGGGCGGGGGGGGCCCATCACCATCAGGCTCCTCTCCTTTCCTCGGCTCCTTTGGGGGCGAAACGGGCCAGGAAACCATTTTTCAATGACAAAAACCATTCATCCTGATTCATGGTCTTTTCGTTCCCTTGACCTTTATATTCTCATAAAGGTCATATGCCCTTTTAAACTTCAGTATCAGAAGTTACTAGGATCATCTGCAAGAAACGTGTTTAAATGGCAGATCTATTCAGCTCCGTCATGTGACCTCATTGCACATCAGGCATTCACATTTTTCGATTCTGGGGTGGTGGGCAACCAAATTCTGATTGTAGAAAAATAGTCTGTGATTTAAGTTCTAGAAGTTCTAATGTAGAAAATTTAACGCGCCTTAAAAATCCTCTTTAAGGGTTTTTTTTCCTGTTCTGTTGTATAATCAGAGGGGTAGGATTTCTGGGTGTCGAAATTCCAGAGGGGTTTTGCAGACACACTGCCTAAACCAGGAGAGCTTGGTCTCAAGTTCAAGGGCGGGGATGCATGGAGGCCGCCAATGGTTTCCTCTCACCCGTTGTCAGCCAGGCGATGGCCCTCGGTGCGAGCAAGCTGTGTCCTGGGATCGGAGTGGGACTTGTGCTATCATGAGCGCATCCCCTCTGTCTCCCCTAGTCGGACCCGTGAGCACTGCCGCTACGTGAGCCGAGCAGTTTCTGCCCAGGGCAAACAGGGTTACAGCTCTCGCACAGGCTGCATTAAAATCCTTCTGAACTGTTGGCACAAGGTTGGCAGACATTCCATTGTTTTCAGACAATAGTGACTCAAAGTTGAACGGGCTCCAGGGAGCAAGCACAGCTTTTGCACAGTAACAAGGGTTTAATGCCAGCCGATTGATGGAGTCTGTCTTCCCCAAGTCGGGACGCCTTGTAACGACACGAAGCTTCCATTTAAATATCTGGCTCCGGATCAGAAACTTGGCATGCTCCGCTTCTCCTTTCCGCAGCACGTTCCTCTTTATTTACAGTGATTCTCTTTGCTGTCCCTTCGATTCGTTTTGGGGGTGGGACAGGGAACAGGTCTTGTTTTCTGCAGTTTGGGGGTTGGCCCAGCCTGTGGGCCTCGCGATCGTTCTTCCCTTCTCTGTACCTCTGCCAGCAGACCAGCCGTTTCGGCCCAGCTCCCTCTCGTGTTCATGTTTCCCTTTCAAGTAGGTGAAGGCTTCGGACCCCTGTCAGCTCAGGTCCGACGCTGAGTCATCCCAGGGTGTCTTGTAACTCACGCAGACGCCGAGTCACCTCATAAAAAGAAATCAGGATTGTGCCCTTGTGTTCTGGTGAGGTGCCTTTTGTAGCACCAGTAATTAGCAAGACGGGGCATCCGGGTGTGGGAAAAGCACGGAGGCCACCAGAGCCGA
>NW_027530974.1:13650309-13654362 GCF_008692635.1 Crocuta crocuta
AGGATCACTGCTTTCAGATGTGGGTCTTGTGTGTCATCGCAGCAGGAGCTCGGAAGCCAGGTCGGCCTTCTGCTTTCTGCAGAACTCCTTCCTCCAAAGAACACCAAGCGTTTTATATCCTTGATTGTAAATACTGCAGCGATTCCTGGAGGGCAGATAAGAGGAGGCAGCTGGCTTCGTAGTTTAGAGAATTGGGGCACAGATGTGTTCGCCGATCTGGGAACTAAAAATCAACACCGAGCTCTGTACATCCCTACGAGGGGCCGTGCGTGTGGTGAGGTTTTTAAAGACCTTATGGTGGGCTTTTCATGGACCGCCTTATGGACCCCCCACCCCCCGGCCTCCTTGCAATCAATGCAAACTGAGCTTACGTGGGGTGCAGCATTAAGGATGAGCTAGAAATCGAAGAAGTTTCTCTTTGGAAGGCCTGGCTCTCCGTCTGTCCAACCACCACGGGATTGCCAGAAGGATGCTTCTAACGTGACTTGCCTTGGCCAATTGTCTCTTTCGTCCCTTACTGGGAACATGTCTTCTCTTCTCTCGGGCACAAAGTGACCCTAAATCAAAATATCAGCCTTTGGGTGTAAAGATTTTGCCTGCTGTGGTGTGAAAACACTGGTCTAGTAGGCCATTTAACTTTCAGAGTGTGTGTATACAAATCAATAGATTTGTCTCTGTTCATTAACGTAAAGCTGTTTGTATCTGAGCACAATACAATTTCCTAATACAGTTCCCTGTGATAAATGCTTTTTTTCGCTCCTTGAAGAAACGAGTCCAATTATTCCTTTTAATTGGGGAGACCGTGCATAGTCCTGTATCTGCGTCTCCCTCTCGCTCTGTCTCTTAGGTTCACAGGGTTTTAGTCTTTCCCTGTGAGAGTGAATATTTTTTGCCTTCCCCCTTCTCGAGAATCTTACAAATTAAGACAAAAGATAATTACTTGGAGGGGTAAAACTGGCAGGTTCCCACGACACTTAAAATTAATGAGCTGTTGAGGACAAAATATACCCTGTCTCTGGCTCACTTGTACCCCCTCCCCCGCCCCTTCCCCCCTTTCTTCCCATTTAACACATGATTTGACTTTTTGGCCGTGTTTGCCATTTGGGCACACTACTGCTGAAAAACAGCAAGATGGTTACAGAAAGTGGGCTCGTTTGAAAACGATCTCTTTGTTTGCAATTCAGAATTAATTTTATTCCATTTTTAATTTTCGCATTTCTGAAAACTTTGTTTTTTCCGATGCTCTGATCAAAACAGTCTGTACCCTTTGGCTTCCTTAGCAGTCCACGCCCCCCCCGCCCCAGGAGTGGATTCCTTGCTGGCCGGGGCTGAACAGAGCCACAGCTGTGCCTTCCCTGTCAGAGCCAGTGCTGAGGGAAGGATCTGGTTCCCCCCTGCCCACCCTGGATTTCAGGAAGCACTTGCTGGCTAATAACCACAGTGCCACTCTTAGGGGAATTTCCTTGAAATCTCAGTTTAGCAACAACCTTGCCCTGTGGTTCATTTGGAAAGAGGAGCCGTGTGAGGCTGTGAGCACTGGTGGCCTGCCACATGTCCGGTGTGGACGCCGTCAGGAGTGTGGTGACCCGGACAAGCCAACAGCTGGCCAGTGCTCACAACTCCTGGCCTGTTAGCCCCTTTCTAGATTAATAGTTCCTCGCGGATTTCATCAAAGCAACCCTGTGAGGTAGTCAGTGGGGAAACTAAGGCTTGGATGGGTACTATCTCCAGGTCAGAGAGTTAGCAGATGATTTCATGGACTCAAATTTAGGCAGCTTCCTCTCAGAGCCTGAGCTTTGTGGGGGGGGGGCTTGTAGGTCTAGACATAAGTATAGGGCCCATCACATCTCTGGAGGCCGTGATGGAGCTAATCATGGAAGAGATGCTTTAGCCTAGAGATGTCAGGGTTTTTTATTTTAAGGCCCCTTTTGACTCAGGAACCCCAAAAGGATTGTATTTGCTGATATGTTTTTAGTATGGTAAATATAAAATATTATATTAAAATTAAGACTGCAGGAACTTTATTTATATATTGGGCATAGAAGACTGCTGGGTGTTTTTAATATTTATTTTTGAGACAGAGAGAGCGTTTGAGAGGGACAGGGGCAGACAGAGGGAGACACAGAATCCGAAGCAGGCTCCATGCTCTGAGCTGTCAGCACAGAGCCCGACCAAGGGCTCAAGCCCACGAACCGTCAGATCATGACCTGAGCCGAAGTTGGACGCTTACCTGACTGATCCACCCAGTCACTTGAAGACAGTAAAATTCTAATGTCTGTTTCTGTGTGCAGCCTTTGCAATACAAAGTTTTGGTTGACGTATATGAAGAAAATCAGTCTCCGACAAAAACATAGTTGGAAAAGGGAGGAACTTTACAGTTGGTTTTTATCCTTTGGTATCACACACGCAGACTCCACCACTGGTAGTTTCCTCGAGGTCAGTTAGACCAGCAGTCTGAAGTGGTACAGGTGACCTTTTCACACTCATTAAGTTTATTTTAAAGTTTTACTTAAGTAAAACTTATTTACTATACCCAATGTGGGGCTCATATTCATGACCTCAAGGTGAAGAGTCTTTTGCTCCTCTGACTTGGCCAACCAGGTGCCCCTGGAATCCATTGGTTTTCCTTTGGCTTTGAGCAGATCTCTTATCCATGCACAATTTTATTATGTGTTGTATTGCTCATTTGAAAATAATGGGTCAGGGCGACTGAGTGGCTCTGTTGTTAAATGTCTGAGTCTTGATTTTGTTTGGGTCATGATCTCACAGTTTGTGGGTTCGAGCCTTGCATCAGGCTCTGTGCTGACAGCTCGGGGCCTGGAGCCTGCTTCAGGTTCTGTCTCTCTCTTCTCTCTCTCTCTCTCTCTCTCTCTCTTTCTCTCTCTCTCTCTCTCTCCCCCTGCCCCACTTGTNTCTCTCCCTCTCTCTCTCTCTCTCTCTCCCCCTCCCCCACTTGTACATGCTCAGGTGCACGCTCTCAAAATAAATAATTTTTTAAAAAAATTTTTTGAAAAAATGGGTCACGAACTACCTCTTCCAGTTGTCAGCACCATTCATTAAACACCATCAAACCACCTTCATCTTCTCTGACCTCACCAGAGAGGTCGTTTAGTGGAGAGACTTGGAAACTCCCCAAATCGTGAATTGCATCATTGGTAGCAAAACAACAAAAACAAAAAATAAAAATCTATTCATTATTTCCTACAGTGGTGAAAACGGTGGACAGATGGCCCCATCATTCTTTCTTTGAAATAAAAGTAGCATTCCATGAAAACTGCTAGCTTGCAGCTTACACCACCACACGGGTGCTTTGCCCTGCAAATAACCTGCTTTGATGTGAAGGGGACGGGCTTGGTTTGTACTTCCCAGATTGTCACACAAAGTATGTGTGCTCAAGGGTCTGGATTTAGTGCTACTGACCATTTGTACTTTGTCACTCTCTGAAATGAAATCTGGCTTGTCGTTCCTCCTTTCTTGTTAACTGCTAGTAATGGTAATGGGGAGCATAGAATAGTTGGGGGGGGTATAGTTTGCTAGGGGCACCTGGCTGGCTCCGCTGGTTAAGCGTCCGACTCCTTAGCTCATCATGAGTTCCAGGCCCTGCATCGGGCTCCACCTGAGTGTGAAGCCTACTTAAGAAAATCGTTTTATTGAGGTAGGACTCACAAATCCCAAAATGTACCCAAAGTGTATGATTCAGTCGTTACTAGTATATGCAGAGTTGCGTATCCATCAGTAGAGTCAACTGTGGGGTATTGTCATCTGCTCCCTGAGAAACCTTGTTCCCATCAGCAGTTCTTCCCATTTTCTGGAACTCTTCTTCCCCCACCCTGGCACTCATTAATCTATTCTCTGCCTTTGAGTCTCTTCTGGTCATTGTATGAATGGGTTCCTACGGTATATAACCAGTTGTTAATTTCTTTAATTTATCACCATGTTTTCAAGATCCCTTTGCACTGGTGCACGTGTGAGTACTTGATTCCTTTTTTGGGATGGATGGTACCTCGTTTAGTTTGTCTACATAACAACTGGTGAACCTTTGGGATTACTCCC
>NW_027530974.1:13654510-13661610 GCF_008692635.1 Crocuta crocuta
GTTTTTAATTATTAGTATTAATTCTGCCTCAGACATTTGTAGGAAAGTTTTTATGTGGAACTATCTAAAAAAATTTTTTTAAGTTTATTTACTTAGAGCACAAGTAGGGGAAGAACAGAGAGAGAATCCCAAGCAGACCTGGCACAGTCAGTGCAGAGCCCGGTGCAGGTCTCGAACTCATGGACCCTGAGGTCATGACCTGAACCAAAGTCAAGAGCCGGCGGCTCAACCAACTGAGCCACCCCAATGGGGACCTAAATTTTTTTGTCTTTTTTAATTTTGTGTACATACCAGGGAGTGGAAAAGTCATGGAAACCCTATTTCCCTTTTTGAGGAGCTTCTGGCCTCTTTCCCAAAGTGGCTGCCATGTTTTGCATCCCCACCAGCTGGGCACAAGGGTTAGAATTTCTCCGCATTCCCCCCCAGACCTCTTCAATATCTGTGTTTTGAGGCTAGCCATCCTGGTGGGTGTGACATGGTTGGCATCTCATGGTGGTTTTGATTAGCGTTTCCCCTGATGCCAAATCCACCTTTGTTTTGTTCCCTTAATGAAATCATCACGGTGAGAAAGGCAGATAGTATCTTGGCATAGTTAAAATCATTTTGACCTCGGGGATCCCCTGAAAGGGTCTCTGGTTCCCCCAGGGCTTGAGTCCCCTCATGAAGCTACTAGAAAATGTGGGCTGTGTTTCCAGCATTTATTTCTTCTTGCTCGGGCGTCAGCCACACGTCTTTTCCCCACAAGACAGATCTGCTCAGGCCAGACAGTGGTCTATATGGAAGCCCTTCTTCATGCCACACCAGCGGGGTGGGGTGGGGGGGGCTGGAGGCCAGAGGAGGTCTTGCCTTGGTCTGATTGCTTACATTGAGATGGTCCTTCTGAACATGCAGCGACAGGGTTTCCCTCCATGCAAGAACATCCATTTATGCCCAGTCTCCAGATGAGACTGAGGAGCAGTAACTTACCTGGCTGCAGATGGCCATGCTGGGAATGGTGTTGCTGTAAAACTGTCAGGAAAGGGGACACAGCCACAGAAGGAAATCATTTTACCCAAACAGAGGGAAATACTCACAGAACCGGTACTTCTTGAGTAACAAAGCATGGAAGGGTGTGGAATATTTGAGACTTAAAAAAAAAAAAAAAAAAAACCCACTTCCTGGGCTGTGTTTCAATAAAGGAGCTGTGTTCACTGCTGTAGAAAATGGGTGAACAGTCAAGAATTGCCCAGATTCATGTTCCTTCGCTTGTGTTTTAATCACACTGAGGTATGACCTCTTACGGATGTTGCTTTTAATTTGTCTCGAAAGTAAGCACAGATCCTGCCAGTCTGGTGTGATTGATGGGCTCTGACGGAGTGCAGTCACTTATGCTTAGAATAAATGCCAGCCATTTGAAGCTCGCTGTTTTCCCCGTAACTGAGAGTACCCGCTGGAACCTTCCAAAACGCCAGTCGCATGCCGCGTTGAGAGCATGGAGTCACTGGTGCTGGGAGGAACTTTCCAGATCAAGGTTCATATCCCGTCCAGGCATCGACATGTGAATCTCTGTTAGACTGTATCCGGGGGTGGTAACAAGAAGACGAAAGAAGTCCATGTAAGCAGTGTAATCACAGTTACCAGGAGGAGGGGGCGCCTGGTGCCTCAGTTGGTTAAGCGTCCGACTCTTGGTTTTTCAGCTCAGGTCATGATCTCCGGGTTTGTGAGTTCAAGCCCCACATCCAGCCCAGCACTGACCCCTTGCTTGGGGTTCTCTCTTCACTGCGTACAATCTCTCTCTCTCTCTCTCTCTCTCTCTCTCTCAGTAAATAATAGATAAATAGAAAAGAATTAGGATGAGTGGAGGAGTAGCTCAGCATTCGAAAATAATGGGCAGGCTTTCTAAACATAGAAGCGAAGACAAACTTAAAAAAAAAGGTTAGCAGATTTAGCATCACTACAGATAAAAGAGCAAATGACAGGGCACCCGAGTGGCTCAGTCGGTTGAGCTTTTCAGCTCAGGTCATGATCTTATGGTTCATGGGTTTGAGCCCCACGTCGGGTTCTGTGCTGACAGCTCAGAGCCTGGAGCCTGCTTCCGATTCTGTGTCTCCCTTTCTCTGCCCCTGCCCTGCTCACGCTCTGCTCTCAAAAATAAATAAACATTAAAAAAAAAAAAAGCAGATGACCGATTAGAGGAAAACTTCTGTGGTGTAGAAGTAAGTGAAAGGACACAACAGAGGTGAGGGAGAGGGTGTACGGAGCTGTGGGCATGTTTGGAGGCTGCTGTCCTCAAAAGAGAGGCTTGGTTGGTTCTGAGCCCTCTGGAGGGGGCTGTGGGTGGAGGCGAGTGTGACGTCACATCCGCAGGAAGAGACTCCCACTTCCAGGAGGCCTTGATGTACAGCTGCCTGGGGGCGTTCGGCCGGGGAGTCTGCCTGGTGGGGGTGGGCATGGCCTGGAGAGGAGGTGCCCGAGTGTGGTGGGCACAGGGTGGTGGGCATGGTGACCTTGAAGCCCTGCCAACCCCCCCAGCCCCAAGGGCTGGACGTAGCTTCCCCGTCTCTTCTGCTGCAGCTCACTCGGAGTCCTTTCTCCTTGCCCAAGGAAATAGGCTAGCACCGCCTGGGTGGCTTGAGCGCAGGGGAGGCCTGTGGGGTAGCAGGGGCAGGTGGTAGAAGCTCGTTGATTCCGTGGAGAGGGGGCCAGACCCACGGGCCTGGGCTCAGAAGCCCCAGCTCTAACATCGAAAAGGGACCTTGGGAGAGGAACAGAATTGATGTGGGCCATCAAGGAGCTGAGCGTTGCTGCTCTCTGGTTTCCCCAGGTGGGTGGCATCTGGCACACTCCTGGGGAGGGGGGCGAGCCTGCCTGTGCTGGCGACGGGCAGTGTGACCCCCCCCACCCCCCCGCATGTAAAACGGGCATGAGGATGTTCTGCCTGTCCCGTCGGATGGGAAGGCAGTGAGTGCAGAGTGCAGGTGCTCGCTGCTGTAGCCGGCTCACCTGGCACGTGGGGTGCGTGAAATGCGTTGGCCATTCCTGCTGTTAAGGCTTCTGGAAGAGAAACAGGTCTGGCTCGAGCTCTGATGCCCTCTCTCACTTCTTTGCTCTCCGATGGAATGGCAAGCAGATCTTCAGTCTCAGAATGCAGAACTTTATTTATTTGAGAGAGAGAGAGAGAGAGAGAGAGACACACACACACACACACACACACACACACACACACAGTCCCAAGTAGGCCCCAGACTCCGAGAGAGAGAGAGACACACACACACACAATCCCAAGTAGGCTCCAGACTCTGAGCTGTCAGCACAGAGCCTGACGCGGGGCTTGAACCCACAGACCGCGAGATCGCGACCTGAGCCGAAGTCGAACGCCCAACTGGCCGAGCCCCTCGGGCGCCCCTGGAATCCATAACTTTAAACTGGAGGAGATAGAACCTTCAGATGCACCAGGCGGTTCTGTTCTTAGGATGCTGACTCTGTGTTCATTTCTCTTTCTTTTTTTTTTTTTCTTTTGACGTGTGATGTAGGTGTTCTGAGGGCTGCTGGGTGTTTTTGTTTTCGTAGGGAATTTTTAAAAATGGGTTTTTCCATCTTTCCAACCAAAGCAAATCCTTCTTTGCATATGCTGTGTGGTGGTCGTGTCTCCCGGCTGGGACTGGCCCCGGTGTTGAGGCTGTGGCGGGCCACTGGTGTGTCAAACTGGGGAGGGGGCTCGGGGCCGGGGACGCAAGGGCCGGCCGGGACAGCTTCCTCCTCCTCGTCCCCGGCTTGCGGGCAGGGACGGGGGGCGGCAGCGGAACCCCACGGCGCGGCCTCACTGTCTCTTCTTTCCTTTCTAGTTTTCAATGGTTCCAGCAGGTCGTCACGGGAGAAAGAACCTGTTCACAAACACAAAAGCAAAGACGCCACTCCCGGGAAGGAGAAGCACAGCGATCACCGGGCCGACAGCCGGAGGGAGCAGGCGCCAGCGGCACCCCCCCCAGCGGCCCCCTCCACGGGTTCCTCGGCCAAGGGGCTCGCTGCTAACCACCACCACCCCCCTCTGCATCGGTCGGCTCAGGACTTACGGAAGCAGGTAACCCCGGCCTTGCCTCACGCACGGGTGGCTCTGCGCCGCCCGCCAGATGCCCCGTCCCCGTGTCCCCGACGTCACTGGAGGGGATGAGGGAGTGGTCGCCTCAGGAAATCCATAATGCGAGGGCTCAGGAAGCAGGGGGGGTGATGGCCAGAGGTGAGATGGGGAGGGAAGCCTGGTCTTTGCACGGAGGTGCTGGGGGCCTGTGCCTCTCCTGTGACCGTCCCTGGCGCCTCCTTCTTTAGGATCTTGCGTGTTGGCACGTGTTGGATGTGGGCGGGAGGGAACGTGCCTCCTTCACTGGCCCACTTCCACTCCTGCGTCCTGGGCGCTGGGGGCGCTCCGAGCTCTGTTCTCTCGAGTTAAGCCCAAGGAAGTCGCACCTTGAAAACAGACCGCCTCGCACCGTTAGGGGACAGTCCGGTCCCCTCCTCCGTTCCTCTTAACGTGACGAGCCAACATCTCTGCCAGGACTTGGGGGCAGAAGAAGTGTATGGGCACATGCGTGCCGAGCAGTCCCTGTGTGCTGGGGGGCAGCCCACACCCGAGGAGCAGAGCACAGGGGGCACCTTGCTCCCCCCCTCCAGGGTCGTGTTAGGTAACCCCGATCCTGTTGGGAAGCTCTGCAGAACAGCCTCAGGGGCTGCCACTGTTGTGACAGTGGACCCATCCAGGATGGTGATTTCCCAGGACCCCCGGAAGGCGCACGGTGCAGGGTCACCCGGGCCAGTGGCATGTCACTGACCCCTCTGCTCCTGTCCTCACTGCATTTTAAAGTCAGGGAGTCATGAGGATCACAGATCTCCTCACTGGGCATTTGTGACACAGACCTAACCTCTTCCTCACAGCGGATACAGTTGGGGCCAGGTATGGGCGGACGAGGGAGATTTCCTGACCGGCCGTGTTCTAGAAGTCCTAAGAGATGGTGGGAACATGATGAAATCGCTCCCTTTGTGGAGCTGTTTTTATTCTCAGAGAGCGTGGGGGGAGACAGAAACAGACAGAGAATCCCAAGCTGGCTCCACAGTCAGCGCAGAGCCTGACTTAGGGTTTTGATCTCCGGAACTGAGAGATCAGGACCTGAACTGAAAGTGAAGAGTTGGAGATGCTTAAGCGACTGGGCCACCCAGGTGTCCCTGTGGAGCTGTTCTTTACACACGTCCTTTCTCATTCTTGAATTGAAAAAAATTTTTTTTTAGATTTTCTCTAATGTGTATATTTTTGAGAGAGGAGGGAAGGGGCAGAGAGAGAGGGAGAGGCAGAGGCAGAATCTGAAGCAGGCTCTGAGCTGCTGGCACAGAGCCTGATGTAGGGCTTGAACTCCTGAACCGCGAGATCATAACCTGAGTTGAAGCCAGATGTTTAACCAACTGAGCCACCCAGGCGCCCTGGCCTTTCTCATTACTGATGATGTTAGAAATATTTCTCTGCATATGTATATTTGCATGCATGCATAGGAGTGTGTGTGTGTGCGCATACATTAGTAGTTTTAACCTTAGCTTTTTTGTTTTTTGGTTTTTTTTTTTACAAATAGTTTATTGTCAAATTAGTTTCCACATAACACCCAGTGCTCATCCCCACAAGTGCCCTCCTCCATGCCCCTCCCTCCTCCCCCCCACATCCATCAGTCCTCAGTTTTTGTCAGCATTCAAGAGTCTCTCATGGTTTGCCTCTCTCCCTTTCCCCCACCATTTCCGAGCTTTTTTGTTTTTTGAGAGGTACTTTGTGACTTTTAAACTTTTTTTTTTTTACATTTCTGAGAGTGAATGTGATTGGGGGGGCAGAGAGAGAACTCTGTGTGTGTGTGTCTGTGTGTGTACATGCGTACATTAGTAGTTTTAGCCTTAACTTTTTTGCTTTTTTAGAGGTGCTTTGTGACTTAAAAAACATTTTTTTTAATGTTTATTTCTGAGAAGAGTGAATGCAGTCAGGGGAGGGACAGACAGAGAGAGAGAGAACGAGAGAACCTTAAGCAGGCTCCACACTCAGCACAGAGCCCGAGGACTTAGGGGTTGGCCTCACGACTGTGAGATCATGACCTGAGCCAAAATCGAGGTCGGACGCTTAACCAGCTGCACCGCCCAGGCGCCCCAGTCTTGACCTTAGCTTTACATGTGATTGAGCTCCTCAGGTGAGGTGAGCAGGGTGAGAATCTGCAGTGGCTTTTCCAGGCAGGCTCCTCACATTCCTATTTCTTCATCCCTTGCGGCGTTACGCTGAGATGGAGTGAGCCATTGGCGCATACTTTAAACATCGGCCCCTCTTCCGAGGCGCAGAGGCCGCAGCCGCGCTCGAGCGTGGGATTAGCCTGCGGGGATGGCGCCAGGGGCCCGGGGTTCAGAAGCAGGAGGCCCCACCGTCCCTCTGTGTTGGTGGTGCATCCTCTCCCCTCCCTTTGTGGGTCAGGCAGCCGACACACACTCTGCTGAGTCTCCTACAGGTGCTTTGCTTATGAACAAGAAGTGTTCCAGAGTGACCCAGAGTAAGGGCAGCTCACAGCCGTGGGCAGAACCGAAGGGCTTGGAAGGGGACAAACAGGACTTGATGGTCGCACAGACAGGTGCACACACTCGCCCCTTCTCGAGTGAGGCTGGTGTCCTGTGGTCCCAGCTCCTCGTCGTCTGTCAGCTCGTGCCCCTCGGCTGGGGACTTCGCTTTGTAGCTGACCACTGGGAATTCGCACAGCTGGGGGAGGAGCCGGGGGGCAGAGAGGACCCCTGCTCCCTGCTTCCCCGGCCTGCATGGGTGGCCCGTCTCACATCCGTGCATCTGGGAGGCGGAGGGAGGTCCAGGCAGCTTCCTGTCACCCAGCGGCTGCAGGGCCCTGGCTCGTGGCTTTGTTCAGGTCTTTGCAGGTGGGATGTTGGTGGGCAGTGCCCAGGGCTCTCCACCCCCCACCCCTGTCGCCCCTCCCCTGTCTAATCAGCCCAGATAGGTTGGCCCAGGGCGCCATCTCGCCAGCTCTTGTTTGGTGCCAACCATGACCTTCACTGAAATTCAAGATCTTCCACCTTCCTGGGCCCTGTTCTTCATTTGCCCC
>NW_027530974.1:13661670-13666381 GCF_008692635.1 Crocuta crocuta
AAGCTGCCACATTTCCTTATTTAAAAAACAGAGAAAATAAAATAAGGTCAACGAAGGTAAGTTGTAGATTCCTTTGAAAGTGCCTGATGGATATGACTCGAATCTGACCTTTTTATCTTTTTATCTATCTTATCTGAATCAGGGCCAGAGGACAAGTGAGTCTTGAATTGTAAATAGGATTAATTTCTTTAGATCCACCCCAAAAGAAGAGAGCGAATGTGAATTGTGTCCGGCAGCAGAGGGCGGTGGGGGTGCGGTGTTGAGGGGCTGCCGCTCCCACAGGAGCTGACCCTCTTTGCAGTCGGAGGCACCCTCTGCTAACTCACTCGCCCTTTGTACTGAAATGGCCCCTTCCCCTTTACCTCATACTATGTCACGTACTCCCTGCACTTCCTCAGAGCCCAGGACCCAAACTTGCAGCCCGGGAGTAACTTCACCCATGGCTGTTTCTCGGGCTGGGGGGCTTGCCAGGCCTCTCTGGGCGCGGTGTCTGTCGGCACGTGTGACTGCCCTGGGGTTGTCAGGGTACTTTGGACGTGTGCCAGGTGTCGGACGCAGGAGCGAATGTCTTCTCTTCAGTTCCTCCCCTGGCACTTTGGTTTAAATGCAGCAGCAGACTGCAGTGCCTGTAAGACAGTGAAACAGAATGACCTTATGCATTTAGAGAGCAATTTGAAATAGCGATTTCAGGGCACCCGGGTAGCTCACTCAGTTAAGCTGTTAAGTGTCTGACTTCAGCTCAGGTCATGATCTCCCGGTTAGTGAGTTCGAGCCCGGCAGCCGGCTCTGTGCTGACAGCTCAGAGCCTGGAGCCTGCTTGGGATTTTGGGTCTCTGTCTCTGCCCCTCCGCTGCTCATGCTCTGTCTCTCCCTCAAAAATAAGCATTATTTAAAAAAAAAAAAAAAAAAAAAAAAGAAACGTTGGTTTCCAGGAGCCTCATGAGGAGGTCTTCACTTGCATAGATGTCCGTGAGGTTGGTCAGCCACGGTGTGGACTGTTGGGCCGCACCACACATGGTCACTGTCCTCATTTATCCAGCTGAGGCTGAGCCACAATGTGAAGGAAATGATCGCCTCCTACAGGCAGCCCGCAGGTACGTTTGGTGGGAAGGTGTGCTGGGCTCCGTTGTTCCCTTTGGAAGTTGGGTCCTCCCGATAAGCTGTGCAGGGGTTGCTGAAAATGCGCTGGTCTCAAAGATTCAAAGATGGGGTTTCAATTCTGATTAATGAATTGGGAGTAGTTTTTTTTGTTTTTTGATTTTTTTTAAAGTTCTAGAAAACCAGAACATCCAGAGAAAAAGGTCAGAAAATTGCCTCCTCCATGAATGGTTAGGGGTTCTGCTGCTCAGCGGGTCATGCGTGTAGTTGGAACGGTGGCATGGATTTGGGGACTCCGTTAAGCTGCCTGTAGTGGGAGCAGGTGCTATCAAAGGTTTGGGGGCTCCTACCAGAAGCCAGTCTTTTGTGGTGGTTTTTGGGAGGTTGCTGCACTCGTTAACTTGGGTCTCCCCCTTTCTCTCAGGAAGGGGTCTGCTGCACCAGGAGGCCTTCCCCTCTGTAACTCGCTGCCTGTCTGGTGCACTTCTGCTCATCTTCGGCTCTTTGTTTTTTAATCCAAATAAAGTTCAAGTGGGCTCTCCCCAGCCTCCCAGCTGGGACAGGATGTGCAGAGGCTCCCGACTCGGCAGCCCCCTCTGGTGGCGAACAGGAGCTTGACAGCAGGATCCTGGCTGTGAACTGAGCCGGGCTGCTTTGCCGTGAAACTTCATGACTTTGCGCCTGGGGGTGCTGAGCTGTGGGTGATGGGTGGGCGGTCCTGGGCCGGGGAGAACAGGCTGCAGAGCGAGGGGGGTTTAGGGGGAGTGGGGTGCAAAGGCAAAAATCCCTGCCAGAGCCAAGAGAAGGAATGAACAGCTTGGAGAGATGTAGTCATTCAGCCGCTGTGTTTCCGTTGCACTGTGGAAGGTTCTGCTGCATGCAGCACCGTGTGTTAGCCCTCCATTGAGTGAGGCGACCTCTCTCACGTGCTCTGGGTAACTGCTTCCTCAGGGTGTGTGCCAGCAATGTCAGATCCACCAGTGGCCTGGGCGTTTTCTGCACTGGAGCTCGGTGTTTGCCCTTGTTTGATAAGGTGGTGGGCTGGAGGGGACCCTGCAAGGCAAGGTCAAATGGCACCTTCGCCACCATTCCTTTGTTTTCTTTGCTATGCTTGAGCATTTGACCCTTATAGACCAGAACAGGCCAAGCAGTAGGCACGTGTGTGCAGACAGGTGGGTTCCTGCTGTAGGCGGGACATAGGCGCACTGGGTGGGAAGAAGGAATGCGGTCCGTGAGACGTGCCCTTTGCAGTCTCCATAGCTGATTTCTCAAAATCAAGTCTGTTGCTCTAATGAGCTGTGAGGGGGATGCGTCGAGTCTTAGAGTTTGTGATGTGTGGCCCTGCACCCATAGGGTTTGGGCAGCCGCTTTTGAAGAGGTCGGTAAACACGGCGAGGAAGCAAAGGAACTGTAACTCCATCCCGTCAGGCTGCACATGTTGGCAGGAACCACCAGCGTTAAAGTTTACAGAGATTCGCCAACAAGAAGGGGTTCTTTTTGTCATGGAAGACGGTGATCTACTTCTCTGGAATTCCGCCCTGCAGAGAATGTACCTCCCTGTGACCAGGCACCGCAGGAGAGGTGTCAGGTGCCCCCAAGGAGGCAGAATGGATGGATTCAAGGCCCCTTGATGTAGAGCCTGAGAGATTCTGACCCTGGCTCTCTGATCTCCCACGGGTGAACCGTATGCTGGGCAGGAATGGGGCCCGAATTGTCATGGGAACGCTGAGCTGTCGGGCTCCCACCGGCACGGGTCAGATCAGGGTCAGGGTTGGGATTGAGGTTGGAGTGGTTAGGCTGTGGAATCAGCTTTATTTTGAGCTGGGTGAAGAGCTGATAGCCTGTCCTTTTAGTGATTCAGGAAAGATCGAAGGCCTAAAGGATGTGTCTTTCACTTTCTGGGCCGTGGAACCCTTCTCTGAAGATGGGTGGGTCCCTGAGGTCTCTCTCCGTCTTGATGATGGGAAAATCTCTCTCTGAGCCACAGCAGGACTGTACGCTGTTTCTGGTTGTTTCCTGAGTGGCTCATTTTGGTTTTAGCTAATGGCAGCATTTGACAAAACAATGAAGAACTAGATATCTCTGCATCCCTCACTTTACTACTTATTCCACATAGGCGTGGTGCCCACCAGGGAAGGTTGACCCGCCCCAGGCTGTTGTGTACATTTATTTTTAACTTCTTGCCAGGCCGTTAGCTGTTTCGTTTTAATTTCCCATTCTTCGTTCCACACCCTTCTCTCCCCAACCTGGTCTGGTCAGTCCTGCGTCTTTGTAGGAGGTGAGCAGTGGTGGCTCCGGCCCTGAGTCCTGGGCCTGCCCCACGGCCTCCCCGGTGGGGCCTGCCCCTCATGGAGTCCAGAGGTGCAGGCTGGCTCACCAGAAATCTGTTTCCCACACGCCCCAGGCTTGCAAGGCTTCTGGAACACAGCCTCTTACCAAGATGTTCTGGTTTTGATCGGACTGTGTGTCATTGGCATATAAAGAGAAATACCCTTCTTTCTCTGTTTCCAGAGTCTTCTACCAGTGGTTTGCTTCCGTTCTTAAAGCATGTTCCTGCGTCGGCCTCAGCATCACCTGGGGCCACGTTGGAAATTCAAACTCTCAGGCCCCACCCCAGACCCTAGTGATCTAGGAAACCACAGGGGTGGGGCCCAGTGATCTGCGTGTTCTGAGAGCCGCTGAACAGAAAGCGCCGGTCATGTTTTTGTTTTCTCCCACTTGGGCGAAGCGCATTGCCCTGGGCTGGGCCGGGGCGTAGCGCATCGTACAGAGGTGGCTCAGACAGGCTCGGGTGCTGTCCTGGGGAAGCGGATTCCCGGGGGAGCACCGGGGTCCCGGCGGGAGCGCACAAGCCTCTGTGCCGTGCAGGAGGATGCGCTTCTGTGCGACCACAGCTGGCGGGTCAGCCTCTGACTCGGGAGCACAGGCTCCTTGTTTGTACCCAGCCTCTCCTCGTGGGGGCTGCGGGTGAGAAGCGACGGTCATGGCCGTTCCGTTTCCTGCTGACCACGTGATAACACAGTCAGCCTCTTTTGGTGGGGGTGCTTATAGACCCCTGGCGTCTCTGTTTTGAACTGCTGCTGCAGACGGGAAATTGATGCTCAAGATGTTGGTGACGTGTCAGGCCAGCAGCAGACGGGGCTGTGACGTGATGTCTGCCCCAGAGCGGTGTACACAGCAGCGGCTCCTGGCTGGGCCCTTCACCTTTCTTTGGAAGTTACGCGTTTCCAGTGTGCATCCCTCACTCTCCGGTTTCCCTTTATAAACAAGGGTGACTTTATTTTGTTAAAATGTGTGTTTGTTTATTTTTGAAAGAGAGAGAGAGTGCACAAGCAGGGGAGGGGCAGAGAGAGAGAGGGAGACACAGAATCCGAAGCAGCCTCCAGGCTCCAAGCTGTTAGCACAGAGCCCTGAAGTGGGGCTTGAACTCATGAACCAAGAGATCATGCCGAGCCGAAGTTGGACGCTTAACTGAGCCACNATACACCCTGGAATCCGTGTTATGCTCACAAGGGTCGGGCCGAGTGTGTTTGTGCAGGACGATAGGCCCGTGCTTGAACCAGGGTCTCTCCCAGCTTGAGTTCACGGCTGCGTGTAGTGTCGGCTTCTCGAG
>NW_027530974.1:13666518-13675357 GCF_008692635.1 Crocuta crocuta
GCGAGAGGGGCCGGCCGGCTCCGTTACGTCACCCGCGTGCGGCGAAGTCCCCTTCTTGGTAACGTCACTAATTCTGCTGTTCTCGTCCCCCCTCCCCCGCCTCCCAGGTTTCGAAGGTAAATGGAATCACTCGAATGTCGTCATCTCTGGGTACAAGTGCAACCGGTGCCAAAAAGATGCGCGAAGTCAGACCTTCACCGTCCAAAACTGTGAAGTACACTGCAACGGTGACTAAGGGGACTGTCACATACACCAAAGCCAAGAGAGAACTGGTCAAGGAAACCAAACCCAATCCCCACAAGCCCAGTTCCGCCGTCAACCACACAATCTCAGGGAAAACTGAAAGTAGCAATGCAAAAACCCGCAAACAGGTGCTATCCCTCGGGGGGGCGTCCAAGTCCACCGGGCACGCCGTCAATGGCCTCAAGGTCAGTGGCAGGTTGAACCCAAAGTCATGCACTAAGGAGGTGGGGGGGCGGCAGCTGAGGGAGGGGCTGCGGAACTCCAAGAGGAGGCTGGAGGAGGCCCAGCAGCCCGAGAAGCCACAGTCGCCCCCCAAGAAGATGNCTCGGAGCGGAGCCGGCCCAAGCGGGCCGCGGCCGGCAAGAGCACGCCGGGCAGACAAGCACACGGCAAGTCGGACGGCGCCTCCTGTGAAAATCGTTCTACCTCGCAAACGGAGCCCTTGCACAAGCCGCACGAGGCGGCGGCCAAGCCCGACAAAGGGGGCGGCCGGGCCGGCTGGGCGGCCATGGACGAGATCCCCGTGCTCAGGCCGTCCGCCAAGGAGTTCCACGACCCGCTCGTCTACATCGAGTCGGTGCGCGCTCAGGTGGAGAAGTACGGCATGTGCAGGGTGATCCCGCCCCCCGACTGGCGGCCCGAGTGCAAGCTCAACGACGAGATGCGGTTCGTCACGCAGATTCAGCACATCCACAAGCTGGGCCGGCGCTGGGGCCCCAACGTGCAGCGGCTGGCCTGCATCAAGAAGCACCTCAGATCTCAGGGCATCACCATGGACGAGCTCCCGCTCATAGGTGAGGCCCGCCCGCCCGCGCCGCCCCGGCCGGGGCCTAGCTCCCGTCCACGGCCCGCACCCCGCGGGGGCAGGGCTGTCTGGAGGTGGCCTGCCTTGGCGTCCGGACGCCTGTCTCCGCCCTGTGTCCTCGCCCCGGCTTCCCTCTGTGCTCCACCCTGGTGTCCCGAACTCTGGTTGTCAGGACAGTGGCCACACCGGCTTAGGACCCACCCCAGGCCCCTCGTTCTACCCCCCTCGTCTCTTTAAAGACCTGTTTCCACATGCAGCCCCTCCCGTGAGGCCCTGGGAGCTAGGGCTTGAGCATAATATTTGGGTGACACAGGTTGGCCCGGTTTCTCTCTCTTCTCCTTTTTCCTTACAAGTCACTGCCTCCGGTGACCAGCGGGGCCTTTTCAGACACCACAGATCAGGGGACGGGTTTAAGGTTCTCCTGAGGGCCGGGCCCGCTGCGGAGCTCACCTCGGGGGCTCCCCGCGTGAGCGTGCGTCTCGCAGCTGCAGGGCCGTGGCCCGGGCAGAGCCCCCCACGGGCCCCCGATGTCCCCCTTCCTCCCACAGAGCTGCTCGCCCCTCCGGGACTCTCACCCTGTGTCTGAGTTGCGCTGGGTTTGCAGAGAGCGGGCCTCCTTTGGGGCTTCGCTCCCAGCCTTACGTTGTGCTCCAGACCTGTGAGACAGGGCGTGCTCCCGCCTCCGTGTCGGGGGCCCCGAGTTTGTGAGGGCGGGGAGGAAAGGAGCCGTTGAACCGCCACTGAAGTGCCAGGGCTTGGAGCCAGACGGGCGGCCTCACCCCTGTGATGAGGTACCTGCAGGAAGTGATGCCCGAGTGAGAATCCTGACTTGGGGCCGTGGGGACGGGCTGGACAGGCATGAGCGCTTGGTGTCGGCCGCGCCCTACGTGCTCTGAGCAGCCCCGGGCCCTCCTGGCGGTGCTGAGATGTCTCAGCCTCCCCCCACCCACTGCACAGGGCGCCGTGGGTCTTTGGGAGTGGTGGGGTAGTCAGGTGAGGTAATGACAGCCAGCAGCCTTTCGTTCAGAGTAGGTTTTCTGGGCCTTGCCTCCTTCACGCAGCGCCCACGGCCAAGGGATGCATCCCCACAGTGCGTGTGTCTGCAGTCTCGGCTGCTGCCCCCGGGGTGTACGCCTTATTTGTCCCCATCCCTAAAATGGGTGCTGAGCTGGCCTGTCAGTGTAGCAGCTTTGGACTTTGGGTCTGAGCTTGGCCGCAAGGGGCTTCACAGTTTTGAAGCAGTTTTCCAGAGACTTCCAGTACAGGTGCTCCTCCTGCGTCTGTTCCCAGCCCCTGGGGGAGCGGCTGTGCCTTGGGGAGCAGGGGTGAGGGGGCGCTTGGCCACTCAGCAGCCTCACAACCCTGCGATGTGCCCAACAGCAGTAGGTGGAGTCCGTGAAATGATGGATTTCCAAGCAGCGTATACATTTTCAGGTGCCGCTGGATCATAACGTTCTACGTAGAGAAAAGTACAGAAGTACGGATTGCCTTCCTCCTAGTCAGCCTGTGACCTGAGCCCCTGTGGCTGGCCAAGGGCACTCCCTTCCCTGTCCACCTCTGCACGTCTGGCACTGGGCCGCCAGCCCCACATCTGTCTGCCCCTTTTGAGCTGGAGACCAGGAGTGAGGGATGGGGCCTGGGCCTCATGGGCTCTCCTGGCCAAGGGCACGGCCAGCTTCCTCACTGATGTTCCAGACACTGACGTGTGTCGCCAGGCAGAGCTAATGACGTGCCGGCCGCTGTGCCCCCTCCCCTGGTCTCGGACAGGCGGGGGATCTGTTCCCGCACAGTCTGCCCGAGGTTCGCACCTGGTGGCCCCACGATGCCAGCCCTCCATGCGCTGTGATGCTGTTCCCAGGCGGCCGTCAGAGCCCATAGGACCTTAGCTTCTACATTGCTTATAAATCTGTCCACAGCCTCCAGAGACCAAAACCCTAATCTCTACTGATCTCTCCTAGCACTTTGTTACATACTTACCTCCTAATAGCCAGTGGATGGTTATTCTGGAAGGTTTTGTTCCTCCTCTGTTGTCTAGAGGGAGGTTGCTTTCCAGGCCCCTTAGAGACAGTCCTCTGTGAGTTCAGATATATCTGATTTTGACGCGCGTTTGTACAGTGCTGAGATCTGATGGAGGCTCTAGCGAACACCAGCCCGCCCTACACCCCGAGACAGGTAAGCAGGCCCTCAGTGGGCGTGGGCCGTGAGAGAGAGCTGAGGGACAGACAGACCGTCTTCTGCCCTCTCCAACACTGCCTCTTGCCCTGGAAGTCAAGGGGACCGCAGACCACTTATCGTGCGTGTGCGTGTGTGGACGAGGTGGGGACCGACAGTGCGCGCTGCACGCACGGTTCATGCCATCACAGCTGGTGCGAGGGTCGCTGGGACATGGGTGCCGCTGGGCGACACAGCCTGGGCCCTGCCCCGTCTCTAGGGACGGCCCCTGCTCCACCCACCTCTTGGGGTGTGTGGGGGGTGGGGGTGTCCCGGTACATCCCGCCCCTGCTGGGGGCCCCCTGGGATGCTCCTCCCCACAGACCCACCAGGCCGGCTGTCCTTTCACTCGGGCCTCTGCTTACGTGGGGGACACCTCCCCTGACTGTCCCAGCGAAGACGGCAGCCCCCGGGCCCCCCAGCCCCTCTACCTGCTTTACCGATCCCCGTGGCGCCCCAGATTGTCTTGTCCGCCCGGTAGACTGAGCTCCCTGAGGGCGGGGGCGATTCCGACCCCAGAGCCCATAGCATCCTGGGCACCTCGTGGGCGTCCCCAGACTTCACCGGTTGGACCAAGAGAGTCTCGATTGTGGGCCTTTCCCTGACCGTCCCTGTGCTTTGTCCCCGTCCCAGGAGGCTGCGAGCTCGACCTGGCCTGCTTTTTCCGGCTGATTAACGAGATGGGCGGCATGCAGCAAGTGACTGACCTCAAAAAATGGAACAAACTAGCAGACATGCTGCGCATCCCCAAAACCGCCCAGGACCGGCTGGCCAAGCTCCAGGAAGCCTACTGCCAGTACCTGCTCTCCTACGACTCGCTGTCCCCGGAGGAGCACCGGCGGCTGGAGAAGGAGGTGCTGATGGAGAAGGAGATCCTGGAGAAGCGGAAGGGGCCCCTCGAAGGCCACACGGAGCACGACCCCAACAAGTTCCACCCTCTGCCCCGCTTCGAGCCCAAGAACGGGCTCATCAACGGCGTGGCCCACAGGAACGGCTTCCGCAGCAAGCTCAAGGAGGTGGGCCAGGCCCAGCTCAAGACGGGCCGGCGGCGCCTCTTTGCTCAGGAAAAGGAAGTGGCTCGAGAGGAGGAGGAGGACAAGGGCGTCCTCAGTGACTTCCACAAGTGCATATACAAGGTGGGCCCCCCGGGGGGCTGGCCTCGGGCGGGGCTGCGCGCCTGGAGCAGCAGCGTGTGCCGCCTGGGGGTGCTGTGGGCGGGACGCAGGCCCGGGACGTCCGTCCCCTGCGAGCCGCGACCACCGGTGAGCCCCATGCTGGCTCTGGTCCCTGGGTCTGCTTTGCGTTAGGTGGCATGTGCGCCCACGGGCCAGGGACGTGGTGGCTTGGGTGCGGACGCCCACGGGGCCGGGTCTGCCCCTCGGAGCACCCCAGCCAAGTCAGCCTCTTGGAGCATCCCTGGCCCACAGGGCGCCCCCAGCCCATCCAGTTGGTGGGAGCTGCCTGGTCGGGCCAGGCTCTCCGGGCCCTGGGCACTGGCTTCCTTTGCCTCCTTGCCTGGTGCAGAGTGACCCGTCGGCCCCTGGCTCTGCTCCGTCCTTTCTGGGGAAGCCATCAGCACAGGCCTCAGCAGTGAGTTGCAGGGGCTTGGCGGGGGCAGGAGCCTGGCAAACAGAAGCATGCACACACTTTTCCCAGCAGGGTTGCTGTCCCGAGATGTCCCTTCCTCCCAGAGGCAGGCAGAGTCCCTGTGTCCCCACATGGCCACCTGCCCGCCAGCGTGAGCAGGACGCCGGCACGGCAGGCAGATCCCAGCTGGGACCCTCACTAGAGGTCTGTTGGGTCGCAGATGGCCGGGAGGGAGGTGTCGTCCCTGAAGCCCCTCGCCCGGCGAGCCGTACCCCCACCTCTGAGCCCCCTGGCAGCAGTGGGTGGCATGGTGGTTTCGTGCTGCGCTGACAGGCCGCCGTGGGTCCACGTTGTCCCCTGCCCACGCTGCCCAGGGGCCCTGGCCCATCCCTGCCTGGCGGGGTCGCCGCGGACCTCCGACGCCCTCTTCACTCCCGGAAGCCGTGGATTTCTGGGACTCGTCTCCCTCCGGGTTCTGGGCCTTCCCTTCCTGAGCCCACGGGAGGTCCCGTCTGGCTGCTCTCTGCCACGCTCCTTGTCTCCCGGCTGTACTCCTGTGCCCATTTCTGCAAGACGACGCCCTGCTGGCCTGGGCAGAACTTCCTTGCTAGACCCATCAGTGTCCCCGTTCTCCTCTCCTGGCACTGCCCCCAGAGATCCTGGGAGGGGGGGGACCCTTGTACACTTAGTGTCTTACAGTGAGGGAGGAGGCGGCACATGGGACTCCTCCACGGGCACGTGCTGGGTGCTCCTTGGATGTTTGTTGAAGCCGTTTGTTAAGTCCGCTGACTCTATAAATAGTCAACTCCAGAAATGAGGTGTTTTGTACTTCTGTTAACGTTTTTTAGTTAAGGTCAAGCCTACAAGCTTGAGGCGAATCTGAGTAGACTTATTCTGGAAACGTGTCCTGTAGTTGATAACTTCAGGGCTCATCAGTCTGGCGGCCCACAGCAGGGGGAACGTGGTGGCGGCCGTGGGGGACGTGGGGATGTCAGCAGCAGCCGTGTGTGCGCTGAGGGCCTGCGGGGGGCCTTCTTGATGCCCCAGCCCTCTGTGGGCACGGACTGCTGGACGCCAGGTGTCATTTTCTAGAATTACAGTTGCTCTGCCTTTTGGTTGGTGTGAAATCCCATCCCTCCCGGCTTTTGGCCCTCTGTAACGAGCGGACTGTCTGGAGAAGCTCGCGGTTGCCCAGAAGCATCTCCTAGTCAGAGCCCCGCGCAGCCCCTCTCCCTGCTGAAAGGCAGAAGCAAATGCTCCAACTTCATGGTGATCGCTTTGACCGTCCTTCCTGAGGCGAGAAGGGTCCGCCCCCTTCTGAACCTGTTACCTGTATGGGGGGAGGGTGCGCAGTGTCCCCACATGAGGGAAAAGCCACCCTGCCTTGTCACGTCTGCCGCTCTGCTTACGGCTCCCTGCACTCACGGTGCTCGCTCACTCACTGAGGGCTGGGGTTCTGCAGGCCAGAGACGTCGTCCATCCGAGCGCCGCTCTGTCTCCGGCCCCTAGAACTAGGCCTGGTATACAGTAGGTGCTCAGTGAGTACCTCTGCAGTCAAGGGACAGACGTGCCCGGTCAGGAACACAGCTCTGACGAGGCTCGTCTCTGCAGAACGAAACCTCCTCTCTGTGGAGCTGAGCACGGAGTGCCCCGTGGGATTCCCAGACCGACACCGCGAGCCGTCTTCTCAGAGCGAGCGTGTCCCTGTGGAGATCGCTGGGCAGGGAGGCAGGGTGCTGGCCGTCCTGATGCTAGGTCTCCGGCGCCAGGTGCTCCCCGGGAGGTGTGCGGAGGGCAGCGTGTGGCTTCTGTGGCAGAGAAGAAGCAGAGCGCAACTCCCCTCCCAGGTCCTTGAGGGGAGGCTCAAGCAACGTGTGCTCCCGTGTGTCACGGGCGTGCCCGTCCGTGGCCGCCGTGTCTGCCAGATCAGGGCAGGGGTCCGTCTGCTGCGGGTGCTGTGTCCTCCATCCCCAGCGGTCACCATCGAGGACCCTCCCGAGAGCGTATTCTCCTGTGGTCTCTGCCCGCGTCAGCTCACCCGGGACAGGGGGTGTGGCCTCGGGTGGCTCAGGGCTCAGTTTGGCATCTTACACTTTCAACCCTCTCGTCTTTTTTTTCCAGGGAAGATCTGTTTCTTTAACAACTTTTTATCGAACAGCAAGAAATATCATGAACATGTGTTTCAGCAAGGAGCCCGCCCCGGCTGAAATCGAGGTGAGTGCGCTTCCCGGGGCCCCGGGGCCCCCTGGTGCCCAGTGGTGCTGAGGGGACCCCCTGCCCCCGCTCCTGGGGCCGTCGTGGGTGTCTGTGTGCTGCGGGCTGGCAAGTTGTTGCCAAATCCAAACGTGCTTGGGGGCAGAAGAGGTGTAGCNCGTGGCCGCCGTGTCTGCCAGATCAGGGCAGGGGTCCGTCTGCTGCGGGTGCTGTGTCCTCCATCCCCAGCGGTCACCATCGAGGACCCTCCCGAGAGCGTATTCTCCTGTGGTCTCTGCCCGTGTCAGCTCACCCGGGACAGGGGGTGCGGCCTCGGGTGGCTCAGGGCTCAGTTTGGCATCTTACACTTTCGACCCTCTCGTCTTTTTCTTTCCAGGGAAGGTCTGTTTCTTTAACAACTTTTTATCGAACAGCAAGAAATATCATGAACATGTGTTTCAGCAAGGAGCCCGCCCCGGCTGAAATCGAGGTGAGTGCGCTTCCCGGGGCCCCGGGGCCCCCTGGTGCCCAGTGGTGCTGAGGGGACCCCCTGCCCCCGCTCCTGGGGCCGTCGTGGGTGTCTGTGTGCTGCGGGCTGGCAAGTTGTTGCCAAATCCAAACGTGCTTGGGGGCAGAAGAGGTGTAGCTGCCTCCCTGTCTCACCCCAGCCAGCGGCCGGGAGACGCAGAGCCCGGGGTGGGCAGGGGGGCTCCGGGCGCGTCCCCTGCCTGTGGCTGGTCCTCGCCCCGTCCGCTTACGCAGGGGAACGTTTGGAACCCCTTGAATCCACAGTTGGACGTTTCCTCTCCTCTGTTTTCTCTCTAACGGGATTGGCAGGGCCCGTCTTTGTGCCCCTCCTGCTGTTCTTGGAGTTCGTGTGAGGCTGGGAAGGTGGGAACGCGCCCGCCCCTGGGGGGGGTTCTGGGGGAGCCCCCGCTGCAGGACAGGGCCCGGATCTGTCTGCCTCCCTCGCCCGGCCCATCGGGGGAAGGAAACCCGGCTAGTGTGGTTGGTCGAGGGCAGCGCTGGTGGGTGGGTCTCGGACTGCGTCTTGCTATCGTCGGGCATGTCCGCCCCTTCTAGACACACCTGCACTCGCTGCTGGGGCCCAGCCTCCCCGGGGAGGGGCGCCGGGACAAGTCCCCGCATGGGCCGGGTCGGGCCAGGTCGCGAGGGCCGTGCACGGCAGCCGTCGGAAGCCCAGGACTGGAGCGCCAGCCCCACAGCCCTGCGCGTCGGTCATACTCCCCTCAGCAGTGTTTCTGCCCATCTGCACGGGCCCCCCCGGCTCCGTGCCCTGGGTGCCACTTTTGAACGCTTCCCCCCCCCACCCCTCCACTTTGGACCCACAGAAGCCACACCGCTGGGCCCTGATTCTGGGACGCAGTCGTGGGAAGGGTCATCAGGAGAAAGGGACGGGCCCATTGGGGTGAACAGGCGGGCCGGCAAGAGAGGCCTTCACTGCTCCGCGCAGGTCTCTGCGGGGGCCTCCGAAGGTGCAGGGTTCGATCCTGTGCGAGGCATGAAAGACGCACAGCTCATTTTAGTTCCCCGCTCAGGACTTCATTCTCTCTGAGAGTCTCGCTTTCTCTTAAGCTCTCGCATGGTATCTGGACGCGAGGGGAAAGTTTGAGTCTGGTTTCTGGATCCTCCAGAGAGGGCTGGGTCTTCCTCTAGGCTGGTGGTTGGGTGTCCCCTGTAGAGGCCCCCACTGAGTGGCGGGTCCCCCACGTGGCCGTCGGTCTGTGCACCTGGTTGCAGGGCCGGGCCTCACACAGACACCGTTCCTCTTCCTCCAGG
>NW_027530974.1:13675442-13675823 GCF_008692635.1 Crocuta crocuta
ACATACACCGTTCCTCTCCCTCCAGGAGATGCGCTTAAGGAACCCAGACGCTTAATGCTGTGGGATTTGTTCTTGGGGCTTTCGAGCCCCCACAGGCTGGTTCCCCCTTTGGAGAAGTTGTGGCGGAGCCTGTGTGCTGTGGCCGCTAGCACTTCTGTGCCTTGTGACGCCCAGTGCTTGTTCGTTAGGCTTCCTCCCCTCCCTCTGTGTCGTCATAGCTAAACGGGGTTTGCCAGAGTATTAGGGAGGTGATGCTGTGCTTCTGGAGTGACCAGTGAAGACAAAAAGGGCCTGTGAGTTGGGGGAATTCCTTGTAGGAAACTGAGCACCTCTTAGCTGTTAGCAGAACATGTTCCTACCTCCCCGCCCCCCCCCCGCCCC
>NW_027530974.1:13675926-13689313 GCF_008692635.1 Crocuta crocuta
TGTTAGCAGAATCTGTTCCTCCCCCCCGCCCCCCCCGGCCCGCCCCTGGCTGTGGGCAGGACTCCCTTCGGTCCCCTGGGAGTCTTCTAGAACCAGTGGTGTCACAGCCCCAGCGCCCAGTCTCATTTAATTGGCCTGGTTCACGGCCAGCGTGGAAGTGGTCTTCCCTCCTGGGGATTCTGATGTGCAGCCAGGGCTGAGGAGTCAGGAGCGCGGAGATGGGAGGTGAGGACGGTGTGCGTGTGTCCGGATGCGGGACCTGGAGGCTGTGCTCGTTACCGTGTGAGGATGATGGGCGGACGCCTTCAGCCCCCTTCATCTCCTTGCTTTCCCCCCAGGTTTTCATATAAATAAAAAGTTTTTTTAAGTTTATTTGAGAGAGAGAGAGAGAAAACATGAGGTGGGGAGAAGCAGAGAGAGAAGACGCCAAGCCGGCTTTGTGCTGTCAGCCCAGAGCCCGGTGTGGGGCTTGAACTCACAAACTGAAATCATGACCTGAGCAGAAATCAAGAGTCGGATGCTAGACGGAGCCGTCCATATAAATGATTCTTAAAGTCGTGTAAAAATACACGTAACGTGACTTAACCTCCTCAGCCCTTTCTCCGCGTGCAGGTGGCTCAGCGGCTATTCAGTGCCTTCACGTTGTTAGGTGCCCGTCACAACCACCGGTGTCCGGACTTTCACCCTCCCAGACTGAAACTGTTCCCGCTGTACGCGGACTCCCCGCCCCAGCGGCCGGCGCTCTGGTTTTTCTCTTTGACCTTGACCGTGGTGCTGAGTGTGTCCGTGTAGGTGGAGTCACACAGCACGTGTCCTGCCGCTCGGTGCATTCAGCCTCAGGTCTTCAGGGCTCGCCCGTGTGTCCACACAGCCTTCCCTGGAGAGGCTGAGTCCTCTGCTGTGTGGGTTCTTTGCGTCCTGCTGGGCTCTGGACGCGGCCACGTTTAGCGGGACGTGGTGACTATCTGGGCGCCCGTCGGCGGTTCTGTGGGGAACGTGCGTGCTCCCGCCGCCTCGCCCTGTGCCCCGTCCGAGGCGCCCTGGGCTGCCCCGTGCTCCGCGGCCCGGGCCGGCGGAGGTGCTGACCCGGCCTCTCCTCCCCGCAGCAAGAGTACTGGAGGCTGGTGGAGGAGAAGGACTGCCACGTGGCCGTGCACTGTGGCAAGGTGGACACCAACACGCACGGCAGTGGATTCCCGGTGGGGAAATCAGAACCGTTTTCAAGGTAACGGGCACTCTGGCCCGCGCTGGGGGGACTCGGCGGTGTCCCTCTCCGCCGGTCTGTGACGCCCCTCCGCCCTCCTCCGCAGGCATGGATGGAACCTCACCGTCCTCCCCAATAACACAGGGTCCATCCTGCGTCACCTCGGTGCTGTGCCTGGTAAGCCTGACGCGGCCGCCGTCCTCGGGGTACCAAGGCCCCTGCCTCGGGCTACAGCCCACACGACCAGAAGGGGACAGGAGGCTTACGGGGGAGATCACGTATATTGAACGCTTAGCTCTTTAGAATAGAGAGGAATCCATCGTCGACGTCAGTGAAATGTGGACGAGTGAACCAGATGGTAGAATCTAGAAGTGGGGCAGACACGTAGTGACCACATTTTCATCTTGAAATCGGTGTTTTCAACCCCGATGTCCTGACTCCTTAGGGCTGTTGTAGGCTCAGAAGTGACGGTTTGCAGATGGCAGGGACAGCCAGGTGTCCTGGGGGCCGTGGTCATTGAAGGCTGGGCCCCTCCACACACTCGGGGCGCGGGGGCGGGGGGGCGGCAGTGATTCCTCGAGGCCTCACCAGATGGTGGGGTTTGAGCCTCCCGCCCCGGCACGCGCAGGAGGCCACGACATGTGGCTTGGTGGTTACCTCAGGACAGTGGTCGTGTGCCGCTTAGGGCATCTTTGAGCTTCCTGACTAAACTCACAGATTAAGATTTTTTTTTTTTTTTTTAAACCTTTTGTAACCGCATCTACCTTGCTGGCTTCCTTTCTGTGTAGCACAGAGGAAGGGCCAAGCACCTTCTCACCGGTGTTGTCTGATTTTGAATCCCGTTCCTTTTTCTCTCCGCTGGGGGAGGAGGCAGGGGTCTCTGGTCACCACCCCTCGTAACACATTCCTCTCCCCGTTGGCAGGAGTGACAATTCCCTGGCTAAACATTGGCATGGTCTTTTCTACCTCATGCTGGTCTCGAGACCAAAACCACCTTCCCTACATCGACTACTTACACACTGGTGCTGACTGCATTTGGTGAGTACGCCTGTCCTGGGGCCCGGGGGAGGGGCTTCTGGAAACTTCCATCTCTCCCCGGCGGCCCACCGCCCTCGGGAGCTTGCCTGTGTGGCTTGGTCCCTCGCTCCCAGTTCAGCCACAGGATTTCTTCCTCCCTTGGAAGCGCTTGAGCTGGTGGGAAGGTTTAGAAGAAGGTTCGATTTGCTTGAGTGGTGAGCAGGGTTTTGCGTCGTTTCATATGCTTATTGGCTGTTTCCGTTCCTTCTGTCAGCTGCCTGCTTACCCTGGTCTTTTCTTCTAGGACGTTACTTGGTGGTGGTGTTTTCTAGGACTTTATGTCATAGTAGGGGTGACGGGTGTCACAGAAGGTTGACCGGTATCCCCAGCCTTCCCCGCACCCAGTGCGGACCGTCCTCTCTCTGGCCTCGTGTGGGGTTACTTTTGGCATCTCTACAGCCAGGGGTGTCCCATCCGTCGCTGCCACAGAGTATAGGTGTCATGGCCGCGGGTCCCTGCTGTGGGAGAGGCCCGGTTTCTCCTACCTGGGTGCCCGCCTGTGACCTGCCGCCCTGTTGGCCTGGCTGCGCCCACGGCTGGTCCTCGGGGCCCTCGTGACAGTGGCAGATGGGAACGTACTGCACGTAATCAGGCTGTCCTGGCACCTGCCGAGTTACGGGCAGCACACGCATCCCACACTAACTGAGGGGGTATCCTGAGGGGTGATAAGGCATTCTTTATTAAAATACTAGCGTTCTCTGTTCTGCAGGGCCTGTCTCTGCCACGGCCTCGCCATCAGGGCTCGCTGCTCTCAGGCCACCTTCCCACAAGTGCGCTTAGTGCCGAAGCCTGGTGGGACTGTGGGCCCCCCCATGCGGGCTTCCCCGCAGAGGAAGGGGTGCTCTGCATCCTGTGGGGAGATGGAGAGGCTGCTGGGCCATGGAGGCGAGGGGGCTGGTGTCCTGGGACAGGGCGTGGCGTTCAGGAGTGCGGCCTGCTTGTCTGGAGGGCTGTTCCCCACGGATGAGCTTGCCACAGCCGTGCCTGGCTTGGGGTGCAGAGGGGCCCGCCCTGCACGCAGGGGTGAGGGGCAGTGAGATACTGTGACCGTGGGCCTTTGGAAGCCTGACCCCTGGAACCCCGCTGGTGGGGGATTAAAGAGGATGCTAGGATGTGATCAGAGGACCCTGTAGTGTGTGGTTTTTCTTAAAACACGCGGCTTGGCTTAGACCCCCTGGATTTCAGTCCGAGATCAAGAGCAGAGCGCATGGGTGTTGAAATACGCACTCGTAGAGAACGTGACGGTGCCGATCGGCCCTCCCTGTCGTCGGTGAGTGAAAGCTGGATTTGGCCTCGAAGGGTAGGGTTTGCTCACAGATGGCAGTTGTGATCCCGGCCAGCCAGTGGGCCTGTGTGCAGCTGGACATTTGGATGGTCGTATGGGGGGCAGGATGTGAGCTGCCCGACGGACTCCCCTGATGGGAGGTCAGTGGTGTCGTTGGCGTGCGGCCTGGTCAGACCCTCCCCCGGAGCGTGTCCCTGGTGGGCCCCCTTGGGACACTGGTGATAACTCCTCGCCTCCCTGTGACGCAGTGAGGTTCCAGACTCTTCTGTTGGTTAAGTTCTGTCTACATTGTCAGCCTTTTCTCCCACTCCGCATCCCTAGGGCTCCTTAGCTCCGGCCAGAAGGGTCTGCACTGTCCCCTGCCCTGTGGCCCGGCCCCTCTGCTGTGCAGCTTGCCCAACGTGCCTCTCATGGTGCTGGCTCCCCTGTGCCCTCAGCTGGGCTGCCTCCTGGCACGCGGCTCCCTCTGGACCCGTGTTCCTGTGTCCCCTGAGTTTGCCTGCTCCCCGTCCCAGGATTTCAGAGCCGCTGTGCTGTCCTTGTGGCCTGGGCCGCAGGGTGGCCAGTGCACAGGCCGGACTTCTCTCCCAACTTTGTGTGTATTTGGAGAATGCAGGGGTCCCCTCAGCTGCCTGGGGGACCAGCGCCATCGTCCTGTTGCGTCCTCTGCAGGTTTAGGGCTTAACGGAGGCTGGTCGAGTCTGCACGTGTGTCTGGATCTGATTTCTAGGGGCTTTGGGATACCTGGTTTGGGTTCGAAGGCTCTTCGGCTCGTGCGTAGGTCAGCTGCGTGTCAGGAGTGTGTGCGCCCGCCGTGCCTGCGTTCTGCGTGCGGCGGAGGCCTGGGGGTTGCCCTGGGAAGCGGGGTGCAAATCCCTGGTCCCGGGGGGGGCACCCTCCCCCAGGCAGCGACCATGTTAGTTCACCTCTCGGAGGGAGGGAGGGTTGCATGGAGGGCCCAGCGAGCGCTTCCTGGGTGGAGACCCCGTGTCAACGGCCGCATCCCGCCCGTGTCCCCACACCTCCCAGGTATTGCATTCCTGCTGAGGAGGAGAACAAGCTGGAAGATGTGGTCCACACCCTGCTGCAGGCCAACGGTACCCCAGGGCTGCAGATGCTGGAGAGCAACGTCATGGTAGGTGCCTGCCCCGCCCGGGGCCGCGGGCGCATGCGGGGAGCGGGCACTCGGGGCCCTGACCCAAGCCAGAGCCGTTGCATCAAGTCCCTTTCCCAGCTGGCCCCCTCTACTCCCCCCGAGGCAAAGAGGACATTGAAAATAATGAACCCTCCGGGGATCCGTCCAAGTCAACCTGTTCTCTTTTACAAAAACTAAAGCAGTGCTGTCCTCAGGGGGCAGGGGGCTCTGGCTGACGAGGCACATGCGGCCTTGGAGTCTGTTCAGGGCCTGCTTGTTTTGTAAGTGGAGACCCTGAGTTCTAGGAGGCGGGGCCGGGGCTCCCCACAGCGGTCTAGTGGTTTTGTCGTGCCTGCTGCCCTGGCCTGCTGGGCACTCGGGGGACTGGGCTGCTGCTCCGGGATCCTCAGGTCACAGGAAGCAGTGCAAAGGCTTCTGACCCCGACTTCAGGAAGTCCTGGGCCTGTCGAGCTCCTGGGAGTCTCTAGCCTTGAGCTGCATCCTGACGCCTGAGCTCAGGTCCTCTCTGGCCTGTGTCTCCCCCCCACCCTCAGCCTGGGTTTTCCATCCCTGTTCGGCCCAGAGAAAGGGGAGCCGCAGCCCCCAGCCTGCACCTCTGGGCCCGCCTGGCTCCAGAGGCTGCCCAGCAGCTCCCCCTGGTGGTGTCAGTTTACCCTGTTCCAAGCTGGCAGCGGTGCATGGGGACGGGGCTGTGTCCTCATAGCTGCTGTGTGCCAGCGTGAGGGTGCTGTCCATGTTAGGCCGGTATCCGTGCAGATCTTTGTTGTTCTTTTAGGAATTGTGTGTCTGTGTTTTTTTTAATGTTTGTTTTTGAAAGAGAGAGAGAGAGAGAGAGTGTGTGTGAGCAGGGGAGGGGCGGAAAGAGTGGGAGACACAGAATCCGAAGCAGGTTTCAGGCTCTGAGCTGTCAGCGTAGAACACAGTGTGGGGCCTGAACTCAGAAACCGTGAGATCACGACCTGACCTGAGGTCTGACGCTTAACCAACTGAGCCACCCAGGCGCCCCTTGTGCCTTTGTCTTCTAAAAGGAGCCGATCTGTAATACTAACCCTCCCCCCCCCAACTCCTGGCCAGCAGGGTGCATGGCCATACACTTGCTGGGGGAGGGCCTGTCGGGCCGTCACAGAAGAGGGACTCTTGAGCGGGGGGTGGGGTGTTTGGGGGCAGCAGCCATGAACTCGCCCGAGCCCGGCCTGTCTCCCCAGATCTCCCCGGAGGTGCTGTGCAGGGAGGGGATCAAGGTGCACAGGACCGTGCAGCAGAGCGGCCAGTTTGTCGTCTGCTTCCCGGGGTCCTTTGTGTCCAAAGTGTGCTGCGGCTACAGCGTCTCTGAGACCGTGCACTTTGCTACCACCCAGTGGACGAGTATGGGCTTCGAGACGGCCAAGGTAAGTCTGGGCGTGTGCGTGTGTGGGCGTGCGCGCCGCGTGTGTGGGTGCACATGGGTCTGACGTTAGGTAACGCTGAGTTTCAGAATCTGCGTTTTGAAACCTTTAAGAGGCATTTGGGGGGGTTTTCTAAAAGGGAAGTTTATATCACAAAAGATTTTGAATTCTGTTACTGACACACACCGTGTTGGGAATATAGTCCGGAAAGAGTATAAGGTAAGGCTTAAAATGAAAATTTGCACCCCGCCTCTCTTTTTAAAGTTTATTTTGAGAGAGAAAGTGCGAGTGGGGGAGGAGCAGAGAGAAGGGGAGAGATCCCAAGCAGGCTCTGCACTGACGGTGTGGAGCCTGACGCAGGGCTTGAACCCACAAACCATGGGATCATGACCTGAGCTGAAGTCGGAGGCTTAATCATCTGAGTCACCAGTTGACCCTGCACCCATTTTAAAGCTGTGACAGCTGCCCTGTGGCTGGTGGCCCCCTGTGATGCCTTTTCCGGCCGCCTGGCACTGTTCTGGAGGTCAGGGACGGGCCTTGGATTCGCAATCGCATTGAATCCAAATGGAATTCAGAATATGAGAATGCAGCTAGCCCCCCACCTTTCCAACGAGGGGGAGCCCCGGGTAGTGGCCCATTGAGGAAGACCCGCCCTAAAGTCCTTGACCGCCTCTCACAGGAAATGAAGCGGCGCCACATAGCCAAGCCGTTCTCCATGGAGAAGTTACTCTACCAGATTGCACAGGCGGAGGCGAAGAAGGAGAACGGCCCCACGCTCAGCACCATCTCCGCCCTTCTGGATGAGCTCAGGTAACACGGAGGCGGGGCTCTGGGCCCAGCGGGGGAGGGGGGTTCCTGTGCCCTGGGGTGAGGGGACCCGTGGGGCACTGGCTGCCTCTCAGAAGAACCACAGGGCCCGCCGGGTGCTCAGCGAGGTGGTGGAGACATTGGTGGCTTTTCTTATTCTTCTCTCGATGCCCAGTGTTCAGGGTTAGTAAGTGTCGATGGGCACTTGCAGGGGGTCAGCCGCCTGTGGGAAGGATGGGGGCGGGGCTGGACCCCCGTGTGCTGGCGGCACGTGGTCCCTGAGCCATGACCCACAGCCACCAGGCCCAGCCCGGCCACCCCATGTCCAGGTTGGCGCTTGTGGCGGGGGTGCAGCGGGTCCCACCGAGTCCAAGGGCCTCCCCCCCCTCCCGTCCTCAGCGCTCAGAGCAGCCCCGAGGGTGCAAGTGGGTCGGGGCCGAAATCGAGGCTCGGCTCTCGTTCGCAGCTCCCCCTGCGACCGTGTCCACCTTGCCCAGCCGGGTGGAGGTGGAGGCTGGCGCGGCCCCCACGGCGCCCTGACGCCCGCCCCGCTCTGCTCTCACAGGGACACGGAGCTGCGGCAGCGGCGGCAGCTGTTCGAGGCCGGCCTCCACTCGTCCGCCCGCTACGGCAGCCACGACGGCAATGGCGCCATGGCGGATGGCAAGAAAAAGCCTCGAAAGTGGCTGCAGTTGGAGACGTCGGAGAGGAGGTGTCAGGTCTGCCAGCACCTGTGCTACCTGTCCATGGTGAGCCGGGGAGTCTTCACCCCCACCCTGTGCCCCCCTCTCCTCTGCCCTGCACTTCAGCCCGTCCTTCCCCACGGATGCCCCCGGGAGGCCTGGGCCCCGTCTGTCCATCTGTCCTGAGGAGTCGGATCTGTCTGCTCAGAACTGACATTTCTCCTCCGCGGAGCAGCCCTGTTTGCAGCCTTCTGGTCTCCGGCGGGAGTTGCTGCTTCTGGGGTCACCCGACCTGCTTTGTCCCCGTTGGCTCCCACAGCGTCCCTGCCCAGCCCTGGGTGCGGCTGCGCTCATGCTGCCCTGTCTCCCCGCGGGCGTGGGGCTCAGGCACCCGGGCGGAACGGCCACCGGGCTGGTGTGGCCCCGGCCTCCCGTCGGGGCGGCCGCTGGGACTCCGTGCGCCTCTGCCCGGCGGTCCCGGCCTCCAGTAAGAGGAGCTGAGAGAGGCGGCTCCTCACACCCGCGAGGGCACCGATGTCCCGCACGCGGTCGCAGGGGCGCCGAGCAGCCAGCACACACCCGCCCACCTCCTGGCCTTATGCCGCTTGGGATGCCACCTCTCCCTGTGTCCCTGTCCCTGGACAGGTGCCCTGCATGAGGGGGGCGTCCCCCCTTCTGAGAGGAGAACCGCAGTAGTCGGGTGCTGCAGCCAGCACCCCCCGCGGGGGCCTCAGACGACCCGTCTCTCCCTTCCCAGCCCTGGAGGCTGAGAACCTGGGGTCCGGGAGTCAGCAGCGCAGGCTTCCTCCAAGGCCACTCTCCCCCTGTGTCCTCATGTGTGACCCCCCCACCCGGGGTGGGGGTCTAGGTCTTAACCCCTTCTTGTAAGGACACTAGTCATACTCAGACTAGGCCCACCCGGTGACCTCATTTCATCCCAGTTGCCTCTCTCTAGGTCCCGCCTCCCGGTATGGCCCCATTCTGAAGTACAGGGCGTTAGGACTTCACGTGATGGGGGTGCAGCGAGGGGGCCACATAGTGGAGGCCACAGCCGCCACACACGTCCACGCAGACGCTTCCCAACTTAGGACGTGTCCGCTTTGCGATGCTCTCAAACTGGTGTGCATTTAGTGGAGACTGTACTTGAATGTTTACTTTTGAGCCGCGCCCTCTCCCCCCAGCGATGCGCTGTGGGGTCCTGTGTGACACGGGGCGGCGGGGACCGCGGCTCCCCACCAGCCCTGCGGTCACAAGGCACCACCGCCCCGTCCCGTACAGCCATTCTGTCTTCACGTTCAGCAGCGCGTTCGGGAAGTTCCACGAGGCAGTCAGCACTGCGTTGTCGCACGGGCTTTGTGCTGTGTGACTGGGCCCCGTAGACTGCGTGGGAGCACGCGTCAGGTGGCCCAGGCCGAGCCACGCTGTTGGGGACGTTAGCTGCCTAATGCGCAGTTTCAGCTTTAGGAGAGTTTGAGCGCTCAGTGGCTTCATCGGGATGTATACGTCGAGGAAGCTTTGTGTGTGCTTCTGCCTTAGCCTCTCTTTTCCAAGGCGCTTCTGAGGAGGGAAAATCAAGGGCAACGCTGTCTTAGAGAAAGCAAATCAGAAGCATTTCCCCAGATCTTGAAGCTGTTTTGTGAGCGTGGCTCGTAAAAGCAACGTAGTCCTGTGCACGTCCCTGTCGTGTTAGAATGGAGTTACTCCTATGGGAAAGTGTCCCATCACTTCCCACGACCACGAACAGCCCGGTCACGACCTCTGTGCGGGGCACTGGCCTGTTCTGTGGGTTTGTTTTCAGGGTGTCAGCAGGCGTTTCCTATCAGCCTGAGTGTGGTTTTAAGAAAGTCTATATTGGGGCGCCTGGGGAGCTCAGCCGGTTAAGCAGCTGATTCTCGATTTAGGCTCAGGTCGTGATCTCACAGTTTCTGAGTTCAAGCCCCGAGTAGGGCTCTCTGCTGACCGTGAAGAGCCTGCTTGGGATTCTGTCTCTTCTTTCTCCTCTCTCTGCCCCTCCCCTGCTCACGCTTCCTCTCTCTCAAATAAAACACTTAATAAAAAAAGTTACTTAGATATGAAAGCTTGTATCATCCTGAATTGATAGGTAAAAACTGACGTTTCATTTTGATTAACAGTTTTCATTGCTTGGATTGCTTAATAAGATTGTATTTTTGTTTACGGTTTCCTGGTTTTGTCTATTTCTGTCCTTAGCCCGAGTGGCTTAAAAGGCGATGGGTTTATTTCCCTAAGTGTCGCTTCCTTCCTCCTGTGGCTGCCATATCACTATGTGTTTCCCTCCATCTTTGTGAAAAGGCCTGTGAATCTCTTGCATCTTCTTTGTTAAGGCAGCATTTTCCCTAATTTCACACTAAATGAGACCCGGACTAGAGGTTGGGAGGAGGGGGGACAGCCCCCATGCAAACCAGCTGTCCCTTCGTGGCTGTGGTGGGTCAGGCCCCACCCTGTGCTGCCTGCACGGGCCGTGGGGTGCCCTTCCTGCTGCCAGATTTCGCTCTAGCGGGCTGGGGGGGGTGGGCGTGCCAGGCTTGCACATCACCCCGAGCTGGCGGGTGGAGTTTCGGGGCAGGTGTGGGCAGAGGCACTGGATCCCCCAGGGGATTGCAGGTGGGGAGCCGATCGAGCCACTGAGGTGTTTGGGGCGCATTCCTGATCCCCCTGCCGCACCTGCCCGTGCGGTGTGTGCGCGAGGTGCCAGGAGCCCGTTAGCTGGCACCACGGTCTCCTCCGGTGTCCTCCAGCCAGCCAGTGGCAAGAACCCCACATAGGACAGGGCAGCAGAGGGGAGAGGGGGACTTGAACCCCTGCCCACGCAGTTCAGAGACGGCGGCTTGTTCACTTGGTTGGAGGTGCTGCTCTGGGTGGTCGGTTTTGGTTTTTCCTCATTGTCAGGTTCCAGGCACCCCTTACCCTGGGTGATAGGTCAGGGTCAGGCCTCGCTGAGATGATCCCAGGCTGTCCCTGCCCCCCCCACCCCCCCCAATGGCTTCTGCACCTCAGGAGTGCCCGCGCTGTTCCCGCAGGTTGTGCAGGAGAACGAGAACGTGGTGTTCTGCCTGGAGTGCGCCCTGCGCCACGTGGAGAAGCAGAAGTCCTGTCGCGGGCTGAAGCTCATGTACCGCTACGACGAGGTCAGTCCGCGCCGGGAGCCTGGGCCCCGTCTGCTTTCCACAGGCGTGAACTAGCCTCCGTCATTGCCCCAGGGGCTGGGGGCCAAGGGCACCAGCATGGCCTACCGGATGGCCTCCTACCCAGAAAGTAGGGGAGGGCCGGCCTGCGTCCGAGCCAACCTGGGGACCCCCAGGAACTAGAACCCGGGAGATTGGCTCACTTCCTCAAACTTCGTTCCATCCCAGTTTTCTTTTTCCACTTAACGGGACCCCTCGCCCCCCTCTCCCCTGCAGTGTCTGGGAGCCTGGCGCACGTCTCCCCTGCAGCGTCTCCGTCAGCACCAGTGGCCTCCAGGGCCTCTGTTTCCAGGGGACTTGGTGTCAGGCTGTGGGCGTTGGGCCCGCTGGTGGCCTAGGTTGCTGAGGAAACGAGGGACCGCACTGTCCCCTCCAGCTGGGGCTGGGGTCCAGATCCAGGGGCATGTGCGTGTCCATTGTGGGACAGAAGCAAACTGGGGGGACAGGCCGTGATGCAGACGGCACAGGAAGCCCGGGGCCTTCCCTCTCCGCGGGGTGCCTGTGAGCAGCAGCGGCCGCCTCAGGGGCTCAGGGCAGCCTTCCTCTCTAGCCCCGCAGAGTCCCCTCGGCCACAGCCTTACCGCAGCGCATACTGCGTCCAGCGGTCACCCCCACGGTGGGCAGCCGCCAGGGCGGGGACAGCGTGGAGGGGCTCGGGGTCTGCCGAGAATCCCGCTGCACCGGCGACGGGGCCTGGCACCGGCTTTCTCCTACTGATGACCCTCGTGCATGCCCGCTGTCGCCTGGGCTGGGGTTGGGACAGCGGGCGCGTGGCGGCGCCTTCCGTCGTTCGTGGACGCGCCACAGACGGTGCTCCGCATCTTTCGTCTCAGTAGAAACTCCTGTGTGACCAAGGCCAGGTCAGGAACACGGGAGCGTCCGACGCAAGCGGCAGGGCCGCGGTGGGAGGCCAGGGGCGGCCCTGGGTCCTCGCACGACGGCCCTCCGCTGAAACGTGATGTCTCGTCTTAATGCATCCAACCCCCCAAGCCCCGCGCCAGCTTCCGGTGCCAGTCCAGCCTGTTGTCGCCATGTATGCGCTTCCGCTTTTGTTCGGGGCAGCCGTGCCTCCCGGCCCGTCTCGCCGAGTTGCCCGGTCGGTTGTGTCCATCAGACCCGGCACGGAGACGGGTGCCACGGNACCCCTTGACTGACCCAGAACGCTTTGGGGTGGGGGGTCTTCCCGACACTGGGCCGCACGCACCTCTGCGCCAGGCTCTTCTCCCTCAACCTCTAGCGCAGCTCAGCCCCGAGGGCTGTGTCCCCCGCGGGCGCCTCTGTCCCGCACGCCCTGCACCAGCTCTGAGGGGTCGGGTGCCCTGGGCGGTGACCGCACCTGGCCTCACACGTCTGAGACCCCGGGCTGGACTCGGGAGGGGGTGGTGGCGCGTCCGCGGGGCTCGGGCGGAGGTCAGAGGGGAAGCCTTAGGCCGAACAAGCTTGGAGAGCGCCCGACGGACCCGGGTGTGGCTCTCCCAGGGCGCGTCGGTGAGCGCGGTGCCCGCCGCCAGGGCCCAGTCAGCTCGCGGGGAGCCACCGCGCGCCCTGGGGCTTCGCCTCAGGCTTTCAGGCGCTGCAGGGTCTGGGCTCTTCCACTGGAACCCAGTGACCTGTGTGACCAGGATGTGGGACAGAGAATTGGTCTGTAGAGTCTGGCTGAAGCGGAATCGTCCGCTCCGATGAGTGGCGGGGAGAGAAGGGCGGAGAAGCCGCCTGCTTGGTCATCGGCCTGGGAGGCCCCGCAGGCCCTGGAGGGAGGCCGGGGGTCGGGGCCGAGCCCCCGCGACGCCCTCTGGCCTCGGCAGTGGTGGGAGGGACGGAGCGGGGACAGGCTCGAGCCCCGGGGAGCATCCTCCTAAAGAAGCGCCTCTGGCTTTGCTCTCTCGCTCCCAGCAGGTTTACCGTAAGTGCTGTAGGAAAACGGCCGGGGGCGGCGTTTTTGCAAATGGGAGACCCTGTTGCTTTCGGGGTGCTTTTCTCTTTCCAGACGGTTTTTACTTCCTCACCGTTGCCACCCGCCGCCTCCGTGAGGAGAGGCTCGGGGTGCGGGAGGGCCGGGCGGGGCCGTGGGCGGACGCAGGCTCCCCCGCTCCGCGTGTCCCCGTGCCATTTTGGGATTTTCCCCCCGCGGTTTCTTGTCAGACTGCACGGTTCTGAGCGGTGCTGAAGTTACGAATATATTCTTGACACCGATAGCAAAATGGTTCCCCTGACGGACTTTTAAGAACCATCTCCCCCTCGCTGAGGAGGGGGTACCAGAAAGGTCGAGAAGTAAGACACGTGTGTTTATCTGCAAGGCCAGGTGAGGGGCCCAGGCACTTGTCCTCCTCGGGGCAAGGAGCCCCCGGGACTCCCCCTAAGGTCACGTGCAGGGGTCACGTGCACGCAGAGCCCAGCCCCCCTGCCCCTGCAGGCTGGTGCGGGCAGCCCCGTCCACCGCTCCGCGCACTGGGCCCGGCTCCCCGGGCGATGCGGCCGCGGGCCGGTGACCTGCTGCTGCTGCTTGTCCGGGTGGCCCGGGCCCCGGGGTGAGGGACGCGGACGACACGTACCGTACTTGGTACGGGTATGCGGCGTCAGGGGTTTC